>NW_027551564.1:3196110-3279491 GCF_008692635.1 Crocuta crocuta
GGGGCTTTCCCTGGGCCTGCTTCCCCCTAGATTTGGAGTGTCCGTTATCCTGCTTGCATTTGGGGAGTCCCTCCTCGCCCACTCTCCTCCACCCCCTCTCTGCTCTCCCCGCCGCTTATCCTCCCCAGCAAAGAGGCCTGGGGGGCTGGGTGTGGACCCCGAAAAGCCAGGTGGGATAAAAAGAGGGACCGTTTGGGTGAGCGGGGAGTTGAGGGGAAGGAAAGCGGAGACTGGAGGAGGGGTTTTGAGGAGCAGGTTGGTTCCGGGGCTTGGGGTGGGGGGGGAGAGTCGGGAAGAGTAAGGAAATGGGACTGTTTTTGACCAGAGACCCTTGTCCAAATCTCCTGGGGACCAAGGAACTACGTACAAAAACAAACCTACCAACCACCAAAAACTAGACAAATAAAGACAAACTAAAACAAAGCAGAACAAAAGCAAAGAAAAAAATGCTTTAGAAACTTAAGGCTGGGAGCCGTATTCTGCAGCTTCATTACCCCCTAAGGAAGAGAAAAAAAGAGCACCACCATTATTACCACCAACCCAACCCTCCGTACATGAACTGAGTTAAAAACCGAAAACCAAACGAACCAGAAGGTGACATTCTGGGTAGCGAAGCTAGTTGTCCTGTCTCAGTGTTTACTTTTTCCCTCCAAGTGCCACCTCCACCCCATCCGTGTCCCCTTTGATTTATTTTTCTCCGTTCCAGTGGGAATCCAATAGCTGCTCTCCATTTGCCGGAAAGTGAGTGGGGGTACAGGTGAAAGGGGGAGAGAGGGTGGCTGTTCAGGAGTCCCAAGTTTTCCCGCGACCTGGCCTGTACTCCTGTGGCCTGCTGGTCACTGTGGTGTGGGGACATTTAGGGAGCCAGAGACACACACAGTCTTTGAGCTGACCAAAAGGCAGAATTTGGGGGTCCCGCAGTATTTTATTCNTAAACTACAGATTTTTCTCCCTATTGATTCAATTAGACTGATGGGGTGGAAGATACTAGGAGAGATACTTTATCCCATATTCTCCCCAGAACGAGACCCATCTTGCTCTTCTAGATTTTCTTTCTCTTTTCGAGAACATGAAATCGTTGAAATACTGAGAAGTTTCTGCTTTCAATTGGAGCAGGACTTGGCTAGGAGAAAAATCAACTAAATCCCAGAAGAGAGGAAGACAGGTTTAAAGCTCTCCGTTTGTTTCAAAGGGGTCTGCATGTTGGGGGGCAAAGCAGGACAGCTGTGTTTCATTATTATTATTATTATTATTATTACTATTATTAAAAAGTAATTTATTGCTGGGGATAAATGTTGGGTAGCAAGAACTTTAATTTGCACTATCAGTCTCCCAAATAGAAAATCATGTATAGTATTTCATAGTAATAATCAAGGTATTTTACGAACTGATGGATAAAAAAAAATGAGAAAGACAGTTGAAGGTGGTTAGGTAAAATGCGTGCTTGGTGCACAACATACTCTTTTGATCTCGTGTGGAGATGGTTTATTACCATCCTTTAATAAGAACTAAAAAATGAAAAACAGAACAAGTGAGAAAAGGAAAACTCTGCCATTTAGCAAGACTGAAATCATGCATGATCTGGAAGGTGCAGAAAGAAACACAATTAGGTCTCACTCTGGTTAGGCATAATTTAATTACGTTGTATATCATTGTTTGCAGCGCAAACATTCTATGCATTTGAAACTGAGCACTAAACTGGGCTAGCTTTCTGATAGACCGTTTTGTGGATAGTGTGATTTCACAGTCTACTGCCTGTTTTCACCGAAAACACAACATTCTTGTCATATTCTTGTATTTAGAGGAAGAAGGGAAAAAAAAGGAAGATTACTGTAAATATTTTCTTTAATGCACACACTCACACAGTGGTTACAAACTGCCAGTGTTAATCCTGAAATGTCTCACGGATTGATCTACCTGTCCATGTATGTCTGCTGAGCTTTTTCCTTGGTTATGTCTTTGCTCTATTACCTTCCCCCCCTCCCCACTTCTATTAGAACCATTTCTGTGCGCCAAAATACAAGAGGGGGATGTGTCCCAGTACGCTTACAAATAAACATAACTGAAAGAAGAGCAGTTTTATGATTTGGGTGCATTTTTGTTTACACTGGGCCAAATCCTGGTAGAGCCGGTCAAAAAACGAGACTCAATTGAACCACAGATACAGGGGAGGACGTTGCAAGGGGGATAAAAAGTGAGGAAGGGGTGAGAATGATGTATTTTTCTGCTGAATCAGAATTCACTTTCAGATAACTCATGTGAAAAGCGGTGCTCTGAATAAAATGAATTCTATATTAGTTGCCTGTGTTTATCAATTTTTTTGAACTGCTGAAACTCTTAAACCACAGCCCTCACTTCAGAGTGGTGGAAGGTAATAAATAACCAGGTTTACTCCCCCCCCCAAATTAAATTGAGGTTCAGGGAATGAGGTATTTGAAGGCTTATATGTGTTGTTCTAGCCTATAAACATCTCTAAAAAATGCAGCTAAATGACTTTTCTTTGGCAGTTAATAAATATTAAAAAAAAATTCTCCACTGATCTGTCCAGCCACCATGTCAAATGCTTCTGTTCATTTGGAACATTTAGTGTGCCACCTACTGCTCCAGAAAGGCCAGAGATACTTTATTTCTCGGTGACCCGGGACTAGATTAGATGCCAAATGTACAAAGTTTCTTAGTAGCTGGGATTATATCTTCCGACAACATCCTATTTTAGCCAAATCATTTTAATTTCACCGGCAAATCTGTGAAACAAAACACTTGATGTTCAAAAAAGAATAGTACGATTAAAAAGCTGTGATTTGACACAGTTGTTAATGTTTAAAAAAAAAACCAACGTACTAGAGGTATTTTTAAAAATAGATCTCTTCCATCAAAATTGATTTGTTTCTGTTGTTGTTGACTTGAAATGTCATCAAAGTCTCTAATAAAATGCATTTGTAAAACAAACAAACAAACAAACCATTATTTTATAGGAAAGTACGACCAGATTTCATTGTTGGAGAACCAGGAATGAACAAATGAAAAGATTTACAAAGGCTGTTTTTTTTTTTAAGTCTGCTCCAAACAGGAATGTTGCAGGCAAATACATTTGTATTATATAATGATGATCAATGTATGTAATAAGAACTTAAGCATTTGTTTTGTATTAAGTAAAATCCTTACCAAATAAAAAGACAATATTATGTTAATAAAACATAATGAAAACACATGCTTTGCAGAGTTTCCTATTTTATGTAGTAGGAAACTGTGCAAAACAGGACATGCTTTGCTATCTGGTGAGTGAATCTGTGTATTGTGGGAAGGAATAATAAGAGTATTTTAAGACACCTTTGTCAATTTATGAAGAAGCAAGCAAACATCCTCTCGTTAAGCAAGTGCAAGGGCTGGTCACTCAGCGGTAGCTGTCCTTTGAAAGTTTACTGGTTGCGAAGAACAACTCCACTCTAAGCAGATTCTGAAACCAGTCGGTGAGTGGAAATAGTAAAACGTGTGGTTCCCATACCTTAAAAGAAATAATCTTAAAATAAGTGGGAGACAGTGCGGGACTTGTGCTCCCACACAGATTTCAGCTTCTCAGGAAATCCAGGAGGTAGAGAAGTAGGAAGGGCAAAAGAAAAGCAAGCATGAAATGTACCTGCCACGTTCATGTCATCCATTAACTTTAAATTTCTTCTTTTCCCCAGCCCGAGCTCAGGGTCCTGCTCTTTTCTATAGGTCTAAGAAATGATGTTCTCAAGACACATCAACTAAGTTCTGAATAGATTTTTGTTTAATGCGTGTTCTGAAATTGCTCTCAACTTCGATTACACTCATAAATAAACTGTAGGCACCCACTGCCGTGATTGTATCGATTTGTACTTTCTTGTGATATTAAGACTACTTCGGTGCCGCTACCAGGCGCAGTCACGCCAAGAGAAACCAGGGCGCCCCCAGCCCAGGGCTCCCCTGGCCAGCTCCCGCCCACCGCCCTCTGCCCGGTCACCCGGGCCCCTCGCGTCAACCTGGCGTGAAGCATCCCTGCTCCTTCTTTCACAGGGATGAGCTTTTATAGTCTGGTCCTTGAAGTTGGAATTGCGATTTCTGACTCTGGCCAAAAAAACCAGTCTTCCCCACCACCTTCGAGCTGCCTTGGTGGCCAGCGGGATGATGCGGGTGATGACCACGTTTATTACCTGGTACGGTTCTGCTTATCAGTGTTACTGGCGTCTCAGTGTGAGCCCCACGATGAGAACTACGTAGAGCTCGCGGGCGGTTTCAAAGGAGACTGCAAGCTTAATTGATTTTTTTAAAAAAATAGCTGAATTCTAATTCTCGCGGGGAGNTTCATGGCTTTAAAATCCTGGAAATTAATAAAATGAATGATAACAAGAAGCTAATTAAAACTTTCGTAATTGTTGTCAAGTCAACTTGATGGGAGACGGGCAGCCCTCCCTCCCCCTCTGCCCGGATCTGGAGGATCTGGAGGGCTCGGCTCCGGCGGGGAAGGGCCTCGAAACTGGAGCGGACAAACGCTCCCTGGACTCCGGCAGTTATTTCGGGGGCCGCCTCGTGGGGCTGATCCCTCCCCTGCAGCTGCCGCGGTCCGCAGCTCACTTGTCATCCGGGCTAGACTTCGGAGCGGGTGGATTGGCGGGTGCCGTTTCANGCAGCCAGGAGGGACCCGCCCTCCCCCGACCCGGGTAGGGTTCTCCCTCCGCCATGGAAACACCCGCCCACCCGGGGCGGTCCGCGGGGGAATCCCAGCGCCCCAAGCACGTGAGCCTCGGCCAAGCCACCGCAGGGCTCCGGGTCTGCGCCTTTCCATCCCTTGCAGGGAGACTCGCGGCCTGGAAGCTTCCCGCCGCCCAAGGCCGCCGTTCCTCTCGGACANCGCGCCGAGCCCGCACATGCGCGCTGGGTGCTCCTAGGTCCTTGGAGAGCTGAGCGGGAGTTCCGCAGCTGGTAATTAGGCGCCCTCGGGGGTCCTCTCCCACCATGTAAGTGCCTTTGAGGAGGTCCCGAGAGAAAAGGGAAGGGACTAGTGTCTTACCGAGGTTAAAAATACTCTCCTCCCCACAGTTTGGCTAAGTCAACTGGACGCCTTTTAAAACACTATGAAACTTTCAAGACTGGTGTACATTTAAGAAAATAATAATTGGGAGGAGTAAGACCTTAGATTTTGTTTGTTGTTGGTGTAGTTGAAGTGCACACCACCAAAGCCCTGTTACGGATTTGAATTTATTAGGCAACGATTTGTACCCGGGGTGGGAGGAAGGCTGGCCACTCTGCTTCCTTCCGGGAGAATTTAGTAGAATCCTGGATCGCAAAACGGAGGTTGACAAATCTCGGTCCAAGAGAAGTTGGCAAAGCACAAGTAATGCGTCCAGCGTCCTGCTCCTGGACAAAGCGCCCAGTCCCCTGCCCACCCCTCAGCCAGAAAGCCCCGGAGGTCTCTTCTCCCTGATTTACAAAGGCAAGAGGATTGCCAGACGAGAAGGGAAACTAAGGACACCGAGAGAGAGCTCGGACAGAGAAGTGGCAAACGGAAGGAGGGAGGAGGAAGAGAGACAGACTGCCCGCACTGGTTAGGTAAAATGAATTAAAACAAGTTTGGTAACTCTGACTCCTGGCTTTAGTGCAGCATAATGCACACAAACTTTTGTAGGATCACAATTAAAGTATTGAGGATTTCCAGCCGAGGAAATACACTCACACCAGTCTCTTCCCACCCTATCCCCCCCTCTGCCCCCGCCAAGTGTTGACAATAAACATTTAATGAAGGCAGGGACCTGGCTGTCTCCAGTCAGTGTCAGAATACTTTAAGCAGACCATTAGCACGGCTTCTTCCACTTCAAACATCGCGCGCTACACTCTAACGGTATGTTTAAAACAAAACAAAACAAAGTGTGAGACAAATAATATGTTTATACGGATATTTTAAGTGGTCTGCAGTAGTTCTGATGCCCCCTGTACTTATTCACAGAAACCAACTCATTGTAGATTACTCGTGCTTAAAAAATGTTAAATACAGTTAATGCAATATTAATCGCCCTTTGGTGATATAAAATGCAATATTTTCAGACAGCTATCGAGCTTTTCTAGAGGAAGAGCTGATGAAAAGAGTCACAGCTGAATAGTGGAGAGAAAAAGCACGGTATTTATTGCTTTTGTTTGGCTTTTGGCTACAGAGACAGGAACCTTCTAATGGGGTAAGGACATTTATTTTATCTGCAGTCTATTGCTTCGAGAGCAGGGGCGGCAGATGGGGCTGGTGCGATATTCACAGTGTAATTTAGAGCAAATCCTAATAACTAATAATGATTTATGTTAATTTTGATCATTTATGCGACTTTACGAAAGCGTTGTCATGAAAGAAAGAGAAAGAAAGAAGCAGAATGTAACAAGGGGCTCTGAAGCTGAGATTGGAGCTCACCTATCTTGCTTAAAAATACGTTTTATGGGTTAGCATTGCAAATACAGGCATTTTTAAAAGCAGGTAGGACCTATTTAACTTGGGCAGAGAGTTATCTTCCGGGAGCTTGCATCGTCTCTGAAAATGTACCGAAATGAGAGGAAATGAAACGCCTATGAGCCAGAGACTCTTTCTTCCCAGTTTTAAAGAAAACAGATATGTTTCAATTGTTTCATTTGCGTATGTTCAACTAAGGGGCTGTGGTGTGTGTGTGTGTGTGTGTGTGTGTGTGTGTGTGTGCGTGTGTGTGTGTGTGTGTGTGTGTGTGTAGGAGAACCAAGTGTGTGCGAGGCAAGCCCGCGCGCCGGGGTCTTCCCTTCAAAGTGTCAACTGAGCCCGGTGTTTGAGAGCAGCCTTAGTCCTTGTGAGCAGACTATTGCGCATCGCCGCCACGCCTCATGCAAAAGTTTTATTGCTAGCTGCTTAAACAAGTTGTTGTATCTTAATCTTCACTTCCCATCTGATATTTGTTTGCCTAGAATCAACTTTTGAGAAGCTTCCCAGTCTCTACTTCCTCTGCCTTTCTCCTCCCCCAAGGGATCTTAGGGCTTTTAAACTTAAAAGTGCTTCCCCTCTCCTCATCCCCCTGGTAACGTGGCGCGGGTTCAGAACCCCAGGGGCTGCCGACGGGACGTAGTTCTGCCCAGGAACAGGCGATTTTCGGCTGCCACGCAGAGCACTGCACAGGGTCGGAGCGATTTTGAAAGGGAGGGTGCGCCTTGCTCATGGCAATTTACTTTTTCGGTTACCTTTTGCGCGTTTCAACGCCTCGAGGCTATAGTTTGAAAGTAAAACAGCATCAAAGCACCTTCTTATTAGCTCTGTATTTGAGAAATGTGAAGATGAAACTACCTAAAAGGTTTAATAGGGCGGAACAGCATTTATTTGCCAAGCAAACAGCCAGAGTATAGTTCAAAAGGGGTACAGTGGTTTATCAGCAGGAGGCTGGAATAAGAACATTGGGTAAAGCGAATTTCTAGCTTCAGTTATGCCAGTTATGCCGTTAAACTGTTAAAGTGAATTAAATAAGCTTCAAGTGGGATGTCTTCTTTGATTTTGAATATCATCTCCCTCACCAGATGTGTGTGTGTGTGTGTGTGTGTGTGTGTGTACATAATCTCCTAGAGGCTTTCCCCACCTTCAGAGTTATTGTCAAGACTTTTGTTTGTAAACTTTCAGGTTTTGTAGACCAAGAATAGTTGCCTTTCCAAATCCAGAGATTTAATCTGCATATGTATCTAAAATATTATCACATCTTTTAAAGTTAAAATTTTCATTATTTTCTTCCTCTTTTTCTTATTTCAAAGCTACAGATGCAAAAATGCACTAATTTCTTCTACTAGGGAAAAGCATCAAGCTACATGATTCAGAGAAGCTTATTCTTAAACATTACACTGTATTTTATTTTTGTTTTATCATCCCTATCAGTAACTGTACTGTTATTGCATTGTTAGTATTTTTGGCATAAAGAGGACTTTAAACAAAATAAATCTTTAAACAAAATAAATCCAGGCAGATGACGCTGCCTGTTTACTGATAATACTCAGGAGCTGATGTGTGTTTGTGAGCTTAAAGCTACGCCTCCACGTGCATATCCATGTACAAACAGATGTAGGCACAATTTTACTGTTGTTGTTGAATGTAACGGAGTCTCATTTCTAAACTTTATTCTGGTTTTGTCCCAGTGTTTCAGCACTAGAAGCGACGCTTAAAATTGAAGAGTGGTGCATTATTGAAACTCTCTATCAAACAGCTCTGGGGTGCAGCCTTTCTGAAAACACCGGCTCTCGATGAGGTCTGACTGTCTGACTGCACATAAGCCCCTAATATGTTAATGGCCGTAGGGGATGCCTAAGGTACTATCTCAAGCTGCTTCGCACACCATATGTCAGGCCGTTAGCCACATGGATCTATTAATCAAAAAGAGCTGGAGAGGGAGGAGAGGGTCTTGGAAAGGAGGAGAATGAGAGCAATGGGGGAGGGGAAGAGGGGAAGAGAAAGCGTTTTCAACCCCCCATCATTCTCATTTCTCTTAGAAAAAATGAATAAAAATAGCTAAAGAAGATTCAACCAATGCACATTTTTTTTCTCTTGAGTTAAAGGCTGTTCATAAATCCCTATTGGAAGAATTGGAAGAGTATCTGGCTCTATTAAAATAGAAGGGAATTTTATCCGAAGGATCTTGTGTAGGGTTCCTTTATTGCAAAACTTTTATAAGCAAGACTTGATACAAAAATAAGGGTGTTGTTTTGTTACATAGGTTGTTTTGTAGATGAGCTTTATTAAAAGTAGAGGGGGAGGGGGAATGGGGCAAATGTGCGTTTAGGGGATGGAAGGGAGGGGCGTGGAGGGAGGCACCCGGAGCATTTGTAATGAATATATAATTTATTAATATAGATCTATATATAGAGTTTTCACCACCTTAGTTCTTCTGATAGTAAATATAAAGTGTTTACATTTTTATCCCTTCCTTCAGGCTGGCTTTATGATCAATGAAACTCCAGAGTCTACAGGGTACAAAAAGTATTTAATTCTTTTAAGGGGAGAGGAAACAAGAAAGTATTTAAAACTCCCATCTTTCTCATTTCTTCTTTGTTTAGAACTGTCTGTTGTCCTTGAATTTTAAACACAAATTTCAATTAGATAAATAGTTTAGAAAGTTTGCACACCTTAGCAGTAATTATGTACTCACCGTGGAGATGGTATAGATGAGTAAGTCTGGTATAAATGAATAAGGCATTACAGTCTGTAAGAAAAAAATGTACATTCTTTCTTGAAATGGTGAATATATTTGTCATGTGCCATTAACTAACATGAAAGTACTGTTTTTAAAATCACAAACAGAGCAATGAAAGGAAACATATAGGCACTTAGATTTAAAAGTTGCATGTTTTCATGTGTGATGCTACCTGGGGATACAGAAAATATATAATCAAATATCAATTAAGATATTGTTATTGTTTTAATTGGTAGTCAATGATGATGAGCCATAAGGAGTTAATTCTGGATTATCAGTTTTAAAGTTCAAAATCTATAATTATAAAATTTAGGGAAGAATACCCTTGAAAATGATTTTTAATGTCATGATTAGTAGGCATGATTTACAGTATTAATTTATAGGATAATGGAATGACCAAAAACTTTATTGATCCTAGGTTTTAAAATATATATGCAAATGATTGACTACTTATATATATTTGAGAGCATAGATTATACACCAATATCACAAAACATCTGTCATTAACATAGATTCATAGTACTCTATTATATGACTTGCAAAAGAGAGAGGGAGCAGAATGCTCTTATTTATTTTTAAAAAATACACTGAAAAAGATCATTGTGAGATTGTGCTCAGTGATAAACAAAAGTTATATAAATGCCATCTATTCTATTATTTATAGAATATAATTGGAATACTTTATGCTGTTTATTAGATTGGATATGTTAAATATTCTTTTAGTTTTACAGAGGCACCTATTTACGTTTATGTAGAAGTAAGATTCTCAATTACAAGGAAAAGTTAACATTGGCAGATGCCAAGATACCAACACATTGTATTATTTGGCTTGGCTGGAAAATCATCTGTACTCTTTTAGGAAAAAAAGAACATTAAAAAATGGAGAATTGTATTGTAGAGAACTACAGTGAATCTGTAAATATGAGAGGTTCTAAAGCACTATATTTCATCCAGAAGATGATGAATACATAAAAACAAGATCATCCTGAATTTCAAGAGTAGCTGGGTGGACAGAAACACTTATTATCCTTAAATTTTGGTGCATGCACACCGGCCTTCATTTCTTTCCCTGTAGTTAAAAGGTAGCCCATATATCTGTCGCTTTGGGTTTCCAAAGACTCGTAACTTAATTCCTTCAGGCTATTCATCAGCACAGTAATTAAACTAGCAAATGGATGTAAATAAAGTGAAATTGGTTTCATGACAGATGAGGCGAAGAGGCCTCTGACATGAAACAAGGCAGGACAATAATGATTTCGGCAGCATCGGGCTATGGAAGGAACCCCAGCTGGATTTATTAGGTGCTGCAAGTGATTTGCTGGAAGCGGGCAAGACATGAGCACTCTTTAATTTGACAGGAATTTTGCATCCTAAGGAGCATATTGAAATATAAATCCAGAAACAAGTTCAGGCAAACTGTAAACAGATGCATTATTGGACTGAAGGTACTGTTCAATATTAGAAAAGGAAGAAGAATAGAGTCGTAGTAGAAGGGCTTCCACTGCACAACTTATTACTTAATCCTGAGGCATGACAAATAATTATGAAACATTTCTTCGTACTTATGAATTCTATTGCTATTTTAGGGCTAGCAGTTTTTCTATTTTCAAGTTTATTTATTTGGAAAACCAACTACTATAATAGATGATTTTAAAAACCAGCATTTGAAAACATCTGTAGAAATTATGGGTATATGCATATGTGGGAGGAGAATATGGCAAATTGGGAGGGAAGCCTGGATGGGCAACTTTTTTTTTTTTTAACAGAATACAGTTATTACTGCAGTTAGATAAAATCTAGGATAAAGATCTGGTACCAGTTTGTTGCCTCTAGCAGTCTGTGCCTAGATACCCAGAAAGCAGATTTCTAGCTACAGAGCAAAATTGTGTCAAGCCCTTGATCCAATGTAGCCTTAAAATCAAATGTAGATTTATCCTTGCAAAATAAGCAGTTCCATAGACTAGAGGGAACCAACTATATCCAAAAATTGATGAATAAGAGAAAGAGAAGGTAGAAAGAATGAGTTCTTGGCTGGCTTAAGAAGACTTAAATGGAAATTAAGTCACCAATTTCACTGCAATAAGGAAGTCCCACATTGAATAAATAGAAGACATTTTCACACTAGGAGCAGATTAGCCCCTTTCTCCGTGAAAAGATGAGAAATGAACTGTTTTATGCTTAAATGTAACCTCAATTATTTAAGCCTCCTTTTATGACAAGCAAAAGCCTTCATGAATGGTGCCTTCCGTTCCCACAAGAGTCACCCAGGATTTTCAGCACCATGGCCAGTCCCCCTCCCCAGTCCGCGGGAGGCGGGTTAGGGTCTGCCACTGTGGGGAGGAACATAGCCATTGACCCAGGAAAAGTGAAATCTAAATATTCCTGAAAGTCTAGGGTCGGTTCAATTGTTTAGCAGTGGATTCAGATCCTCGAGTGGGATACTAACATGGCCCAAGTCCTCAATTCTTTTAGAAAGCAGTTTAAGAGAAAGGGGGAAAAGTGTAGGAGAGTAGGTTATCAAAATTCTTAATGAAAATAAGATCTTTATAAAATAAAACGCAGCACCCAGTGCATACTCCCTCCCTCCTATTTGTGGGTGACTTTCAGGCCGCAAGGGAATTTATAATGAAACTCAATTGGCTTTCTCTCTGAGGCTGTTCTTTGTTGTTGTTGCTTTTAACAGAAAAATATGCCTAATTATTTTAAAGTTATTTTCCAATCACAAGGCACAGGCAAGTCCTTTAATTATAATACAGTCAGGAGAGGGGGAGCATATGGAGGAGAATGTCAAGAAGAGGGTGCCAGGGGCAGATCCTCAGAAATCTGTATTCATTTCTGGCTCTTATTTGTTCAGTAATCTCTACCATCATAACTAAATCTTGAAGCACTGATGTAGTTCGAGTTGTTGTTGACTTAACGTCAAAATTCAATCACTGGGGGTTTTGCATCAGCCGGGCTACTTATTTGTCTAATAAATCCGTCATTTTGTAAGAAAAATATTTGAGCAGCCGTACTTGACCTCTTGGTATCCACAAGTCACATTTATTTCTCCCAGTTTACAAATGCAAAATCGAGATGATCATCTAATGCCTGGAGGAACTGTGTTGATTTCTGATTGGATTTTAGATGGAAATGTCTATTTTAAATACCTTGTGATTAAATTGTACATATAATAGAATCCATGCATCTTAAGCTGATCCCTGCTTGGAAACTTAACAACCCGCACTGCTAGTCACACATACCGATACCAAAAAACCCAAAAACCAAAAATGGAAAGCGACCCTAAACCCCACAAAATACGAAACCCTCTTTTTCCAAACAAACACTTAACATTCAGCCTCAGTTGTACGACTTTATTAAAACCACAGTCTTGTTTTTTTAATCTTAAATCTTCTATGGATGGAATCCCCCTCTCCCCTGACACCCGAAAAGGTTCTAATTCCTGGAGGGTGGGGCTTCAGCATCCCAGTCCCAGGGACAATGCACACAGGAGAATTAATGACTGGCACTTCAAACTCAGGGTTGAATCTGAGTTTTGAGCCTACTGCCAAACTGTAACTCAAGTCGAAGGAAATCCCTATCTCCATTTCTGAGTATGAGGAGTTAAGGAAAATAATGTGTTCTGTTTGCCTGAATTAATTTTACTCTTCAATATAGCAATATGTTAGGAGATTGCTTGAAAATATTTGTTCCACACCACACCTACCCCTTCTCCTTCCAGCGCCTTTTAGTGCAAAGACCCCTTCACAACTGAAGATTCTTTCTGCCATATTAGACTAGGACACAACAGTCCATTGGAGAGTTTCTCCGTGCAGTGTTGGGGAGAATGAGACACCACCAGGACCCCATGTGTTGTACTCGGCTAAAAAGAGACGTCTTAGGAAGTCAGACTGGAGAACTGATCTTGCCAGTTTGGTGACAAGTCTGGGCTGAGGCCTCAGAAACCTGAAACAGCTGAACGCTCGCATTTATCCACGTGGCGCATCCTATGGATGCAGTCCCGCCTACTTNNNGGGAGTGGGGAGGAGGGAGGTGGGAAGGTGGGGGGAAGTGGGGAGTGTGTGTGTACTTTTCAGTAACTAGGGGATGTGTAGAGACAGTATTGCTCAAGCTTGTTTTTATCTGAAACCATCGCGGTGGTTCGACCCCATATCGACTTCAAGCCGAAGGTGGCCAATGTAGGGGACGAGTCCCTTAGTCCCCTCTGCTTCCACCTTAGCTCTTCGCTAGGTTTCCCCTCCCTCGGAGCCCCGGGTCGGTTCCACCTGAGTGTGGTGTTGGTATGTTTTCCTCTCCTGCTCAGTTTACTCGCGGGATGTCTCGCGGTGATGAGAGGGGTGCTCTTCTCGAAAGTCTCCGCGTTCCCTTGCCGGAGCCGCTTGCACGGAGGGCAGGGCTGGCGGGAGGCGTGCGGCGCTCCGCGATGGGACGGTCCTGCTGGGCGCCGCGCCCAGGACGAGAGTGGGGGCGCGCTGGGGCATTGGCTTGTTTCCCCCCGAGGGCTGGAGGGGTCGCTAGTGAGCAGTAAGCCTCGCGCTTCGGGAGAACTGCCAGGGGACTTCAGCGACTTCCTGCCTCAACTTGCTGTGACCCCGCACTCCTGAAGCTTAGTAGGTGCCTATTACTGACCCATCTTAGAGAGAGGTGCTGGGCTGGGGAAACTACCCATAATATTCACTTCTGAGCCGTTCTCACAAACATTTAACTTGCATTCTACTGCCCACCCCGCCCTCCAGTCTGATTACTTAGTTTCCCCCTCATAGGATATTAAGGCATTATACACTTAGAGAAGGTCACTAAAAAATCCCCTTCACCTTTAGGCCCACCCTTCCGTGTGAAAGCGACCATCTACACGACCCTGTTCCCAGCTGTGAAGCTTGTGGAAGGTGAAAGGACCAGATTGTGTCTCTCTGTAGTTTATGCCATGGGCCTGGCTGGATTTACCATTTCAGTTTTAGGAGGTGAAGGAATACTTGTTTACCGTGTGACAAAAAAGGTCAGACTGAATTGGCAAATTTGTTCAATATTTGTTTCTGTTACAAAGACATACTACTGGGGGCTTTTCAAGTCATTAACCCGCCCCACTCTTTTGTCTTACTCTTCTCCTTGCCCCATCTTCCCCTCGGTTCTTGAGAGAGACAGGGGGAGGAGGTGCTTCTGGTTTTCCTGGACTGTCGATCTACCAGGACAGATGCCAACAGGACTTTGCCTTCAGATGTGGAGATTTCTGAGGGAATTTTATTCCTTGAATGTGGTTAATATGAGGAGACAAGGGAAGTCTCTAGCAAGGCCCACCTCCCTCAGTTTTGTTGCTGGCTAAAGTTTGCCTGAGCCTCCTCTTGGCTCCCAGATTCTTCTCCACTCCCTGTAATACTGAGGAAAGGACTTCTGTATTTCCGCTGGCTTCAGGGAGCCGGTCACTCAATCAGAAGCTGGCATGGTGTGCAAAGACTATACTAGCCAGCCTGGAAGGCGGTTGTGGTCGGCTGGATAGGCAGGGGACGGAGGAAGACAAGGTGTTTCAAAGGCACGTATGCTTCTAAACGTAGAAGACCCTCAAGTTACAAATGCAGTAGATATCAGTTCTTGGAGAGACCTTATTTAAATACTCAAACTTCTACTTGCAGGGTTTTGAAGTTAGCTTTCCCTTCCATAAAGGAGTGACAAGTTTGTGAACTTTTTAATGAGAACAAAACTGGAGTAAAAAAGGAGGAAGTGCTTTGGCATTTGAAAATATTAATGTCAGCTCGTGAAAATAGATGTACTACACAGTAGTTATTAACAACTTATAAAATCTTAAATCAATACAAATTAATTTAATTATGATTTGTAATTGCATTATGCATGATCAATTTGAAACACTACATTAAAGATAATTAGAGCTGGGCGCCATCACTCGTCACTCCCCTAATAGCTTAATGAAAAGGAATGTCATGTACCACCTTTGGGTTAAACCTGTAAATTAGGATAAATGCTTGTTTTCCAATAAAAATGTGGTAAAATAATTGTACATTTAATAGACATTTTTACGACTCAATTGTGAATATGTAATGGATTTTGGGGGGGAATTGTATTATTATTTTTTCCATGGACCTAGTTAAGTATTTATTAGGGTTGATTGAGCTGTCAGTGTTTTTTCAGGATCAGACCTCGAGGATTTGAATGAAGACTAACTTTTATGTAAAAATATCATGCTGTCCTCGAAGCTTGTGCCAAGAGGTCACTGCAGATGGAGGTCCTAACTTAGCATAATGGGTTTAACATTTCCATGACATCATCAGGGAATCTGAAAGGAGTCTAAGGATAATCAGAGTGGTCATTCAGAAGAACAGTAAATATTTTATGAGGATATATAGAAGACAGGAAAGATGGTCAGAAAGGTGATTCTAAGCTCCTTAGAGTTCTGTGAAAGAGGCTTCTCAGTTACTTGCAGTTAAAAGAGCCACTGCATATTCTTATATTAGTGAGACACATTCCAGAGACTCAGAATAGGACCCAGATTAGGCATTAGTTTATATATGATTACTTTTGTTTCCTGAACTCTCCATATTTTGTCAAACCACCTGTATTTATCCTTTATATGCTGGCAAACAGGAATACACATTTATCATTCCTGAGACTATTTTGGTTTGTTGATTTCCCAATAACATCCAATACTGCAAGACAGGTTTCTTACTTTTAAGATGATAATTGAAATTAACAGAAGCACGTCAGAGGTGCTTGTGAATTAGATGGATTCAGTAAGCTCTATTTATTATTTGTTTTATTTTCTAGTCTTTATTAAATCATATTTGGATTGTATATTATTACAGGTGTTTTGATGAGATTCGCTTTTATCTGTTACCAGATTTCCACCTCCAACTTCAGGCATGCAGGTATCCCCTGGGTTTCAAAAGTTCATGTTATGCTACTTTGCTTTCATGAAAGACCTACATTAGTACTTGTTTTGCTAACCAAAAGAAATCTTCAGATTTTTGATTTTATGAAAAAAGATGAGAAGCAAAATAGCATTCAGAGTTTGTTTTGCAGCGTGCCCTTGTAGAGGCAGCGTGCATCCCCAGGAATGAGAATGGCACCCCCCATCTCCTTCCCTGAGAACCACACTCAGCATCTCAGCATCTCAGCATCAACCAACCATAGACTGAGCTGTGCCAGTGAACATCTGTGCTTTATCTCAGCTTATTGTGTGTGTCCATTGGCAAGTTGTGGCCTAAGGTATCAGAAAAGTCTGAGAGAGGTATTTTTGGGGGCCTGGGGGCTCTCAAAAATTTTTTCATATAGATCAATGGTAATTGAGTCTGTCCTTTACACCAGTTTGGCTTATGAAAGCTTTCATAGGAATGCTCTCTTTCAAATGAGGGGAATACACACACACACACACACACACACACACGTGTATGTATATAAACTTTAAGAGAAAAAGAGGGAGGAGGATGGAGGGAAAACAATAAAACAATCCATGAAACTACATAATTTACGGTTTTAAACATTTTCTCTAAATTATAATTTTTATTTCCAGCCAGATTTTACATGAATAAAATAAGTTTATTTTGTTATTTGTAAAGTAGATGCATCTGTTTTTCAAAACATGTTTAAGTTCACTTGGTCAAGTTTATTGGTTTTTGTTTTAATCTCTTTGTATTAATTTGATTAAATGCCTAATATGAACCATTAAATAAATATACCATGGGTATTTTAGATTCATTTTTAGAAACATCAACTGGAATGAGCAAATCTTTTAAACTTATTTGTATATTGTTATAAAAAATCATTTTGACACTTGTGAAGTTAAAAGAACTTTTATCATTCTCTGCAGATATGCATTAGATGTTGGGAAGGGTAGATAGAATATTTTAAACTCTAAGATTTAATCTTTTCTTTCCTTGTCTTGACCCTTTAACATCTTATCCATCCTTAGAACTCCAGACGTTCTCATTCCATGAAGCCTTCTGTGATCTTTCAGCCAGGAAATCTACTTATGAATTCCTAGGCATGTTTTTCTTCTCTTTGGGTACTTACCTCACATTGTCTTCTATTACAAAGATATGTTTGTATTCCTGTTTTTCTACCAGAGTAAAGGCTTCTCAAGAGAACAGAGTTTATCTTTCATATCTTTGTATTTTGCTGAATCTTTAACACAATGTGAGTTAAAGAATGCCCAAAGTTCTTTCTCCTGATCATCATCATTGTAATATATGTACATATGTAAATAATGTACACATATGTAAATAATGCAGTTTCTTGCTCCTCTTTCATATATAGTTAATCTGCTAACAACACAGGGGTTGGGGGCGCTAGCCCCTGCTCAGTCAAAAATCTGCATACAACTTTTGACTCACCCACAACTGAACTGCAAATAGTTGACTATTGACCAGAAGCCTTGCTGTTAACATAAACAGTTGATTAACATATTTTGTATGTAATATGTATCATATACTGTATCCTTACAATAAAGTAAGCTAGAGAAAAGAAATTATTGTTAAGAAAATAATAAGGAAGAGATAGCACATTTACAGAACAGTATTCTATGTATTAAAAAATCTGCATGTAAGTGGATCCATGCCGTTCAAACTGGTGTTGTTCAAGGGTCAACTGTACTTACATTTGGTCCTGGTCACTTCACATGTGGCTGTACAAATGGCAACAGTTTTTATTTTAAAGCAATTTAAAAGAAGTTAATACTTCAAATACTGTAATTGTCTTTATATAATTTGTGGAAACAAAATTTGTGAATTGCCTCAGATCATTGCGTGGTTATGAACTGTTTTCATGACCAAAAGCCCTAATCCTTTGCTTAAACTCCCAACATTTTGATCCCATCTATTATTTGGCCCATCATCTGCAGATCTTGCCTTAAAAATTTGGCATTATATAGTCCCCAGATATTAACTTGAGAATGTCTTTGCATGATTTATCCTTTCCTTCTCCTTTGCACAGTCACTGAATATTGCAATGCAGTGATTTCTGCAAGTGGACCAGTCAGGAGTCAAATAAATCATTTCTTGATGCAGAATTTAAAGCAGCAGTTAGTAAGTTTTGAGTCTTGGTAATAGGGCTTAGCAAATTTTACTTTCTGACACATCTTATAACACTTCAGAGTAGGTACAGTAATTACAAATAACTCATCCACCACACCCCTTTGGTGCCAGGCTCTGCTCTAAGTCTCTGCAAGTGCTTTTGATTGCAGTGGTAATTTTTAATGATTGATGCTGTGATTTGATCAATGCATCAGTTATTACGGTGTTATTTTATGGGACTCTGATCCTTATTGGTTTCCAATAAGGGAAGAAATTATTAATGCTCTTAACAAAGGGAAGGATGCTAAAAGTGGGTTTTAGTAATGGTACGTAAGCGAGGTTGACCATTTCTGTTTTTAAACATAAAATCCATCTTGCATTTTAAAACACTAAAGAAATTTTGTTTGCAATGACTGTTTTAACTCTAGTTCCTGAATGGAAGGAATGTCTCTCATGTTCAAGTTTTTCTTGGTCTGTAAGAGACAAGAAAACATGACACTTCTAGGTCCAGTCCATTTCACACTAAAAAAACCCCAATAGGGAAAATGTACCACTTTGGGGCCTGCACATTTTGTTTCTTGAATTGAAGCTGCAGCAACCAAATATTTTGTCAATCACAATCCATATTTTCCTCACATTTTGGGCCGTTTGCCAAACAAAGAGAAGGCAAAAACTCCACATTTACACATTTCTACATTAAATGTAGAAACATTAAAAAAATTAGATTAGGAAATAGATGACTATAATGACCTTACTCTCAATCATAGGCTGCCAGCTAAGTGTTTGAGACTGAAAAATTGCACTAATGAAGCTATTTGAAGGCTTTTGTGGACAACTGCTTCCTCTTTGAAGATTAAATGAATGATGTTGATGTGATTAATCTTAGTACAGGGAGTGATGCAGCAGCTAGAAAATACCTTGGTGATTTTCATAATTAAACTGAATCAACATTTCAAAGAAATGCCAGTGTTATCACTTGTATATTAGAATTACATTCATTAGACAGAAGAAACAAATAATTTGAGCAAACAAGATTTTCCTTTTGGTGTACTGAGACTTCTGTCATGTCTCAGAGTATCTTACTATAAATCATCATTACTGTTTAATTTTGTCCTTGCCTTTTTTGCTGTTTTTGTATCTCTATGTGCATGCGTCGTGCTGTTAATGACTCAAAGCATATGGCTTCTCCTTTACTTATTTTCAAACCTTTGAATTTTATCTTTTCTTAGCCCCACTTTCATGGTAGCTGTCTGCTCATTGTGAACTAAGATAGATAATATTTAAGAAATCCAATTTCTAATAAAATAAGACTTCTTGGAATTGCTTTGGTTACCTTGCAGAGAATTGAGGAAATCATAGCTCTGGTGGTATATCCATCTATCTTTGATGTATTTAGACCTCTCAGTGCAGTATTAGTCTTAATCCATTTACTAGTTTCTCTATTTTGTTTATTCTCATAGAAAAAGAATTCCAGAAAAGGTTGCATTTTTTATAGTGCTTTATGGATAATTTAAATGAGAAAATCAGCACCTTTCCCAATCAATTGAACTACAGGAAATTGCCTTGGTACAACAACTAGAAACCGTTCTACTGACTTCTTGGTACAAGTACAAGTTAAGTTCAAGGGTTAAGGATTACTGCATCAATAGAAACACACTGTGTTACTTGTTCTATCACCACTTTAAATTATTTTAAAGGTTTCTGGGTGACTCTTGGTAACCCTGATATTTGCAGTGCTCTTCCTGCTGTTGCATGATCTTTCCTTTCCTGATTGTTTAATAGAAACAAGAAATGCTTCCTTTAATGTACTGGATAAAGGATCCCATCTTTCTCTTCAGGGACCCCAATTTGAGTTCACCCTGCAATCCTAAGTGGAATGAGTTTGGTACCTGTCACTGAGTCACTGGTGATTGAGAATACTCAGCCCCAAACTTATTTCTCCTTCGACTTTGTAATGCAGAAAACACTGGAATGATCAGATGCCCAACAGTTCTGGAAGAAAGCTTCTAAGATAAACAGTGTGCCACAATTGATCTAAGATGTTGGTACACACTCCCTGCTAGAAGACGTCTGCTAAAACACGACCTGATGGTCTGTAATCTGTTGGTATTCTTTATGTAATTGTCTGCCTGTAATTGTGTGCTTGAGGTGCCAGACAGTCACCCCATGCCTGGAAGTTGTCAGTTAACTATGACAGCAGATGAAAAACGAGACCAGCTCACTACATTTGGGACTGTAGGATGTTCAGTTGGAACAGACTTTTCAGCACTCTACGGCTACACAAATCAACCCTGAGTCATTACTGAACCTAAAGCACAATTTCCCCTGAGATCCTGCTCCCCACCTACCCCCACTCACCAGCCCCCGTGCTTGTCAGCAGTAACCACAGCAGTTCTATGAAGCCAGGGTAGCCGAGGGTAAGTGGAGACTTGAGATTCTGGGGGGTGAAGAGCCCTATTAGTGGAGAGAAACCCAGGCAGCCTCCTTTTGCAGGAAATATTTACCCAGAAACAGAAGGGGAAACCCAGAGAGATTGGCTGGAGGAGGAGGGAGGGCAGAGGCGCTGGGTCGACGCACCCCGCTTTGCGGAGCAGGCAGTCCAGACGGAGTAGGAGCCGCACGAAGCAAGGGTGGGAGAAACAACAGGGAGCAAGCGCTTTGGATAAGCATGCTGGGGAGTGGGCTGGGGGGGTAAAGGGTGATCATAATGGCAAGTTCAGTAAACAGTCCTAAATCAGTGGGGAATGAGCAAGGACCAAGAAAGAGACAGGGAAGGGGAAGTTAAAATAACAGAAACTGAGCTGCCTTGTGACTAACTGGAAAGTTGTGCATCCTTGAGAGGAAGCTCTTCCAGAGAACTTCACAAATATAATTCACCAGACTTGTCTGCTGTCCAGTTCCAGAGAGCTGAGGGCGGAAAGAGATAATTGCTTGATAAATCATTCTTATCAAGCACACTTTCTCTTTTCTGGAACACTGTGAGGAGTTGCAAAGATTGAGGGGTTATAAAATTCTTCCTGCTTCCAGTAGTCTGGCCATGTTCCTGAGCTAGCCTACTCCACCCTCTTGCTTAACTTTTCTGGTGACCCACTGAGACC
Organism: Crocuta crocuta; assembly: GCF_008692635.1. Lineage (NCBI taxonomy): Eukaryota > Metazoa > Chordata > Mammalia > Carnivora > Hyaenidae > Crocuta > Crocuta crocuta. The sequence continues at coordinate 3,217,417 of NW_027551564.1, forward strand.
CCCTGTTTTCTTCATCTTCACTCTTATTTTTGGCAAACTTGTCCATAGTATCCATTTCCCCCCAGCATTGGATTGGATGTATTTCCATTTCTCCTCCCTCACCTCTCTTTCTGCTTTTTGCAAGGAGGCCACAATTTCTCTTTGCCTCTCAGCTAATTTTCCTTTAGGAGTGATCTTTCAAAAGAGAAGGTGGCATGGAGAAAATCTTCCCTATGCCTTCCTTCAGGTAGGCCTCATGGCTTTAACCTAATCCAGCTTAAATACAAATGTGATGTATCCCTAGTGATCAGAAAGCACAAAGGATGGAATCCAAAGCAGAATGCACTGTGGGTCAGTACTGAAAACCCCAGCTCCTTGGATGCCATTCTCCCATGCTACCTAAAAGTAAACATGCATTCAGTATGGAAATAGTACTTTCCCCTGTTCAACTTTGTCAGTTGTGAATGATCATGTAGAGACCTCTATACCTGGACAGAAGCTTTGTTTGTGTTGGAATAAAACAAAATACATTTTTGAGATAATGTCTTTTAACACAATTATAACTTTACCCTCTTAGAAATTTAGTCTCCACGGGAAATGTTCATTGGAAATTTCTACAATATTCCCCATCCTAATGATCTCATTTAATTTCTCCTCATTCCCACCTGCTCTGGTCAGATTGGCTTCTCTGCTCCCCTGAGGACACTCCATGCCTATCATTCATCTTCTTGCCAGAATTACTTGCTCCTTACATGGTCATGGTCTCTTCATTTGCCAAGTGCTAAGTTCATTCCATTTTATCTAGGAATCTCTCCAGGTCATCTGTCTTCTTCAACACATATAACATATAACACATGACTGCTTCAAGGGTCAGTAGAACACGCTGAACAAGAGCATAACTTGGGGAATCAGAATGCCTGGGTTTGAATCCTGGATCCACAACTGATTAGCTATATCGCTTTGGGCAAGTTATATAAATTCTCCATGCTTCACCTTTTCCATCAGTACAGTGGAGATAATAACATGCAGTTGACCCTTGAACAACCCAAGTTTGAATTGCATGGGTCCACTTACATGTAGATTTTTTGAATAAATACAATACAGTACTGTAAATGTATTTTTCTTATGGTTTCCTTAAGAACATTTTCTTTTCTCTAGCTTATTTTATTATTAGAATACAGTATATGGTACATATACAAAATCTGTGCTAATTGACTATTTATAGGTAAGGCTTCTGATCCACAAGTAGGCTGTCTATGGGTAGTTAATTTTGGGGGTAGCAAAAATTATACAGCACCCCTACCTCCCATATTGTTTAAGAGTTAATTGTATTTTACTTTATTGGGTGGTGGGAGAATTTAAGGTATTAATACAATCAAATCAGTGCAGTGCATATTTAGAATAAGTACTATGTGTTTGTCATAATTGGTGTTTTGTATTTGTGTTCAGTCATGTGTTAAACAATAGAAAACAGGTCATTCTTTATTCGTTTTAACTATTCCCAACAATGCCAAGAGAGAACTAAGAGTAAAGAGACATTTAACCACTTGCTTATGGAATGATTGTGTCAATTAAACTAAGATATCTCTACTAATGTGCTAAATGGCAAGAAAAATTCACTGTGAAGGTCACTTCAGGAGTTAGTCAGTTAGAAGTAGTGTTATTGAATCTTATGAACATCCCTAATCTCTAAGCAGAAGTCAACATGAGAATGGGCATCTGCACAACTCATTGTTTCAGAGACTTGGAGCTCTTGTCCATGTCCCACATTGCTGACACCAGATGAATGACAGCACCCACTTATCTCTGATTTTGTCTTTGGCCTTTCTTCTTATTATCAAAGACAAGAAAGCAACTGGTAAACTAGGTAAACAGAATGTGTAATCTAGCACCGTAAAAGGGAATTGCAGAAGGGTGCCTGGCTGGCTCAGTTGATAGAGAATGGGACTCTTGATCTTGGGCCATAAGTTCAAGCCCCATGTTGGGTGTAGAGCTTACTTTAAAAAAAAAATAGAGGGGTAACTGCACTAAATAGTAGAAGAAACTCAGCTTTGATGTTTGATACGAGTCATTTCTTTCTCTTTCTTTCACTTTTCCTTAAATATTCAAGGATTTTGTGGCCTTTAGCTTCATACCTGAATTACGAAAATTTCATACTTTTGTTTGATATGGTATGATGTATTCTTGGTTGTCACTCTTTTCCAAATATTTCAAAAGAAAACTACGTTCTTATCCCCATTATAACAAAGAGGTATAAACAGCCCTTATTATTTTAAGTCACTTTTTACTGTTCCCTCATCTTCCTGAATTCCATGGCTCCAAACACAGGAGTAGAAATAGAGTGCACATGTGTAAATATATTTTTATTATTCTCACAACAGATCACTTTGGGCAGGGTAGTGATATTTTGATGTTCCAATGTGACTCTTTGGTGTACTTTTCAGAAACAGGAAGTAATCTAAGCTGAGACCACTACATGGGTCCCCTTTGATCAGGAGGCCCAATCTTGTGGAGTTAGTAGCTAAGCACCAGCAAACTATTCTTCATCCAGACCACCCAAAAATGGAAGAGAGAATGAGTGAAAATATTTGATGAGCCTTGTCTATTACTGAGAAGTTGCATGGACCTTCTCTTACGCAGGGACAATTTATATCATTTTCTCATTCTTTTCATGTAAGGATGGATAGGATTGGAGGGTAGGGGTGATGAAGATTCTAGAAATACAATATTTTAGTCCTAGATGAAGTTTAAAATTTTTTTAAATGTTTTTTTTTTTTTATTTCTAGGAGAGAGAGAGAGACAGCGTGAGCAGGGGAGGGTCAGAGAGAGAGGGAGTCACAGATTGAAACAGGCTCCAGGCTCCGAGCTGGCAGTCAGCACAGAGCCCGACGCGGGGCTCGAACCCACGAACCGCGAGATCATGACCTAAGCGAAAGTCGGACGCTTAACCGACTAAGCCACCCAGGCGCCCCTAGATGAAGTTTTAGAAACCAGGCACAGTCTAGGGAGCTGATCTTGCCTGGAGTGAGTGATAAAGTGTGTCTGAGACAGGTTAGGAGAGCCAAGTGGTGGCGACAAGGGAGCTATAAGTTAGGGTAAAGGAAAAAGATGGAAATTGTTAGAATAATTGCTTAAATAACCTGTCATCTGAGCTATTAATATTATTACCTATTACAACAGTTTCCTAATATATAGAAGTAGTGAGACTACACCTAGGATCCTATGAGATTACATAGGATTCTATTCCTATGTTTCTTAATTCTCACTGGAGAATCAAACATAATTTTGATTTTATATATTCACACACATATACAATAGAAAAAATATATAAAATAGATAATAAATAGAAATAAATACAAATAGGGGCGCCTGGGTGGCTTAGTCGGTTAAGCGTCCGACTTTCGCTTAGGTCATGATCTCGCGGTTCGTGGGTTCGAGCCCCGCGTCGGGCTCTGTGCTGNAAATCAATAAATAAGATAAATATAATTATGTCTATAACATTATATATATAATGGAAAAAAGAAATGCCAGTCACACCAGTGTGACTCATGCTTTTATTGGCTGCATCAGTTTCATTATCTTTGCATAGATATTAGACAGAAGAAGGGTATGTAGAAGAATTAAAATGACTTTTCTAAGACAGTTTAACTTAACTGAACAACTGATGTAAAAGCAAGCCTCATTTAAGAAAACCACACTGCTGTTTGGTGCAATGAACTCTGTTTTAAAAAAAATTTGTTTTCTGTGAACCCTGCCATAGAACTCTCAAATACTACAGCATTTTCAATGTAATTTCATTTAGATCCAGATTTTTAATGTTAGTTTAACTGTAGTTCAGAACTGATCTCATTTCCCTTAGAAAGCTCATGTCAAGACAATTTTCTATTGAACAGCTTCTAGAGGTCACACAACAAATCCTATTTCTGCTCTTTCTCTCCTTGTTCAACCTTATTCCTTGACCTAAATACACTTCGGTTGGACTCAGATTCAGAACATCTGTCTACAACCCTTTGCAGATTCCCTCTGGAGGACCATTTTTTGCTGTTTATTGTATATTGCTAACCACTGTAGAAGCCATGGTTTCCCTACAGGTCCCAGACTACCTGATTGTCAGTGACAGCAATTTACGCTCTTATGACCACTCACTGCTACCACACATTTAGATTTTAGGTCATTAACTCATGGGTCCAGTGATGTTTATATAATTCAGTTGGGTAAACAACAACTATCTTTGTTTGTTAATCCTTTTTTCCAAAAATGTTTTTCTCTTTCAGTTTTTCACAGTTCCAGATGCCTGAAAGTCATAATGCTTATTCATAAAAATTAGACCAGCAGTGTTACAAGCTGAGGCAGATGTTGTGTCAAACACCAGAACAGCATCTTGTATGGCATTTTATATTGCCATGAAGATGTTGAGTATCAGTGGAGTAGATTCCTTAACTATTTGTTCTTTCACCTTTACCCTGTTACACTAAAATATGATAGAAACATAACTGAATTAATTCACTTTTATGTGGGTGAACTATTAGCATGCCATACTATTATAGTTCTCATTAAATTATTTTAAGGAGCCAACTCTGTCTTAAGACTCCTGTATCTTGCTTCACAGACTGTTACTTTATATGAAGACTCTTCCATTATCTTTTTTCAGACAGGGAAATAAACTCTGGAGATAGTGAAAATCGTAATATGAATGGTTGGAATAGGCATGATTTGGTTTGGTGCATGGAGGTGAACCTCAGAGTCCTTTCTTTCAAAAGACGCTGTTGTCAACTAAGATTTAATAAAAGCCAAGCTGACCACAATACCACTAAAGAACAAGAATTCTAAAGAGCAAAAGCACATGTGACATGTATTTTTGAAGGTGGTCTCGAGGATTTAGTGTAAAGCACAGTGTGTTTGGAACAAAAGAGAGATATGGAACAACTGTATGATGCAAAAATTAAATGCCTTAAGGCAAAGGTCAAGGCAGGGAAAAAGCAGAAGAGGTTCATTGCAGGAAGTCAAGGGATAAAGAGGTAAAAGAGTAAAAATGAACTCCATGAGTAGTTTTGTGAAATTAATGATGATTCTAACTGGCTTGTTGAGCTCAGAAAAAGGCCATAATCCCTGACAAGAAAGAAAGTGGATAGCCACTAAGGTAGGATAGATTCTTTTATTCCATTATCTGTACTTATCTTTGTGGCATAGGACAGGAAATCTAATTCTTTTATGTGTTCATTTGTGTAACTGTAAACTGAAGCTTCAAAATTATTTATTTTGGAACTCTAAGATCCAGAGAGATATTGACACTTCAGTGCTTTGCAGCTCTTTGGAAGGGCACAATTAATTGCATATTTATTTAGTAGGGTAATCATTCCTTGTTTCAACAAAACAAAATGAAATCCAAATAACTAAAATATTTAAAAAGATTTTCAAAGATCTGGAAATAAACAACATAGTTCAAAATTAAAAGGTGCTTGAAGGCAGAGGCTGTCAGCACCAAGCCCAGTGCCTGGCACTTCTTAGGTACTCTATTATCTAGGGGTTTGATCAGAAACAATTTTTTTTTTAGTTTATTTATTTTTGAGACAGAGAGAGACAGAGCATGAGCGGGGAAGGGACAGAGAGAAAGGGAGAGACAGAATCTGAAACAGGCTCCAGGCTCTGAGCTGCCAGCACAGAACCCGATGCGGGGCTCAAACCCACAAACTGTGAGATCATGACCTGAGACCAAGTAGGATGCTTAACCGACGGAGCCACCCCAGGCGCCCCCAGAAACAATTTTGAAGTAACTAAATTAGATTTTTTTGGGGAAAACAATTGGACTCATCAAAACCATTTTATGAGTGGAATTAGTCATGCTGAGCATGCTAATTTTGTTTCTTAGGAAATAAACTCATCTGTCACTGTTTTGCATTTTTTAGAGTGATCTAAGAATGATATACAATGCCCCTGGAGTGGGGATGGACCCTTCTAATGACTCGAATATGGCAAGAGTGCTGGGATGTTATCTCTGAGATTAGGTTACAAAGAGGCTGTGACCTCCTTTGTGGTGCTCTCTTGCACACTCCGTGGGAACACTTGCCATGTTGTGAGCAGTCCTATGGAGATGCCCATAGGGCATATGGAGGAGCTGAGGCCAATGGTGCATGCGGGTCTTCAGCCTGGCTACAGCAGTTGTGAGTGAATTTAATACCTTCAGCCCCAATTGGGGATTGTGGTGACGCTATTCCAGTTGACAGCTTGACTGAAAGCTCATGAGACACCTGGGATCTGAGGGACCCAGCCAAACAATACCTAGATGCCCTACCCAGGGAAACTATGAAAGGATAAACGTTTGTTATTTTCAGAAGCTAAGTATTGGGGTGATTGTTGTGCATCAATAGATAATGGATACACCATTAGATAAATAGAGAAAAAATGCTTGGGTAAAATGTTTGAAAAAATAGACTTGCTTTTTTCTAACATTTTAATGTTTTTCCTGAGGGNGAGAGAGACTGATTCTGTTCTACTCTCTCCATCAAGGATCTAACATTGTATCTTCCCTGTCTCCTAAGGTAGCAGTTTGGGGAAGCTAAATTGAGTGCATGCTTGCCTCCAAACATGTCTCTCAAGATGTGATGGCGGGTTTTATAGAGAACTATAAAAAATTAGTCTGTATCTTCTCTGTGTACAGAATAAGAGAATATAGGCTTATAAAACAACAATTGTAGTATTCTGAATCAGTAACAGAAGGCAATGAATATTTTCAAAAGTATTTAGAAAAATGTGAAAAAATAATTTTTAAGAAGAAAATGAACCAAAGACTAAATTTACATAAAGTTTATTATATATCATTTTATTTTATGCCATTTTACTATTTTATAATACTTTGTTTATACTAATAAATGCCAGTATTTGGTAACACATGTAAACTTGTTCAATGACCGTTTCAGAAACCTGTATTGCATTTCACCTGCCTATATACCCATTTACTATATTTTGTCCTGTATCACATCACAATTAAGTAGCAGTAATCCACAGGTTTTGGTGACACCAGGGAGTTAGATTCTCTTAAAAACGGTATTCTGTTTCTGGGTCTTTTCTGTCTGAGAGAGTGCTGAATTTCATTAACTCTGAAACTTCTAAAACTCTTTGGGATAGAGAGAAATATTTTGTTTTTTTCTTTGTTCTTGCCACATATGGTAATTTTTCTGAATCCATTATTTTTATGGCATGCCATTTAAATATGAATATTTTAGAAGTTAATTGCAAAGGTCATAAATGTGATAACTGTGAAAAGTACACTGAAACCAGTTATATCTTTTTAATCAAAGGCAGAATCAGAAGAAAGTATTTTTCTCTTATTATTCTATGAATGATAATCCACACTTATTTATTAGCATCTACAGGCACCATACTAATATCTGTGTGCCCTTTTTATTCATTCAGTGAAGGGTTTCCAAATTCACCTATTCCATGAGGATTTTCTAGAAGTAATCGTAATCATCATCCTTTAAACTCATAGAGTGCTTTATAGTTTACAAAATGTTTCTACATACATCATCCCATTAGTGCCTCCCAATGGTCCTGGACTTAGAAAGGGCATTTATTAGTATTTTCATTTCATCAAGGAAGAATTTCAAGCTAAGAGAGTGTGATTCCCCAAATCACAGTGTTAGAATGTGTTGTGCTTGGGTTCCAAATCTATCTACTAACTACCAGCCCAGTGATCATTCCATAGGTGGTTTTACCTTATAAATCCCTAACAGGTATAGCCACAATGAATTTGTAATTAATAATAGGTGTTGAAATATAAAATGACTCATATAAGCACACTAGGTCTTGAATAGCTCAGATTAAGTGTGAAAGAAAATATAACCATTTAGATGAAGACTCTGTTTTGCTCTACCTGCAACTATTAATGAAACTTAGTAAATATAAAAATTGCAGCTGCCCCACTGGGATATATTCCTGGCATTTGTTTCTAGTTGGGTTTATGACTCAAGTTACCTCTGGTTTCAGCTCAAAAGGAAGCACCGCTGGTTTCAATTCAAAGTGTATTTAGTATTAGATGATTTGGCATGTTTCTTTTCCTAAACTGGGGAGTGTCCAATTAGAATCCAATCCAGGGTCACCTGGGTGGCTCAGTCAGTTGAGGGTCTGATTCTTGATTTCAGCTCAGGTCATGAAGCAGGGTTATGGGATTGAGCCCTGTGTTGGGTTCCATGCTGAAAGTGGAGCCTGCCTGGGGTTCTCTGTCTCTCCCTCTGCTCCTCTCCCCACCTCTCCCCACCTCTCCCTTCCTCGTTCTCTCTCTCTCTCTCTCTCTCAATCTCTCTCTAAAAACTTTTAAAAAATCCTTCCAGGACTTGATTGATTGCTTTATTGGTAAATAAGGAGTCATTTTTACAAAGATGTGCTTGACACTAAGCACTTTGAAAGATGTGAGGACCAGGCAAAGTCAGGCACCCAGTGGAGACTTGCTGTTTGTGCAGCTTACCCTTCCTACAACCTAGCCCTGGTTAGGGATTGGAAGTGTCTGCCCTGACTAGGAGACTGTTTTTTGCTACCAAGGACCTGGCCCATGGGACACTGATGTTATTGCTGCAGGATTCCTACTGGCTGAGCTATGAAAGAATTTCATTCATGCATATTTTAAGTATTCAGTAAATATTTGTTAAAAATAAATTAATAAATACATACTGTCATAATTGAAAACCTTCACAAACCCAGAGAAAATGTAGTTTACATCTCCCTGGGGTTGGGCTTGTTACTTCCTTTATCATAATTTCCTTGGCGTTGAAGTGTCTGTTAAGTATGAGTTTGAATACTTTTCACATTGGGGTTCCTGTGTCCTGATCAGTGGTAGAAAAGTGCCCGCGGTGTGGTGACAGGGGCAGGAAAGGACTTCTCATGGATCTCTGGAGGAGCCATGTTTTGTGCATGGGATGAATTCCGGACTCAGAAGTGTCTGGGTCAGCCAACATTTTTGATCATTTACCCAAGAGGGAGTGATTGAGTGGGAAGCATCAAGGTTAATTTGTTGATTAAAATGATAATTCAGCATTTACATTTTCAAAGTTCTTTGTGATTACTAATGAGCTGTTCCTCAAAGTGGGCATGAGGGAAAGGTCTGCATCTCCATCCCCATTGTACAAATGAGGAAACATAGTCAAGAGATATTAAGTGACTCACTCAAGGTCATACAGCAAGTTTACTGCTGAGGAACCTTAACTGAACTTAAGAAACTGGCTGTCTACAGCTGGCTCAGGATATTCAGGGTAGGGCTTCTTCCCAAGGGGAGTTCCCCCATCCCGGGCCTTTGTTGTCTAAATGTGAGTTGATGTGGATCTGAGATCTTCTAATGAAATGAGTGCCGACGTCACCATGACTGAAGGATGTCAAAATAGTGCTGATGGCTGGAAGAATAATTCTGGGAACACACCGTTCTGGTCATCCTGAGCTGAGGTTGTGCAAATTCTGCTCATGAAGATAATTTCTAGGGTCCCAGGGTCTTTGTTCTCACTTTTCAACAAATCTCACAGGAAACCTTTTCCAGCAAGTCTACTCTTTGAGATCAGTTCAGGTTCATATTAACCTTCCTTTTAGATTCTTCTTTAATTAAAATAAACAAAATCCCATAACCTTTTTTTGTTGTTACAAGGAAATGAAGCAACTGTTCCTCCCTAATCAGTGCTTATAAGAGACGCAGAGCTTCAAGAGCTCTCAGAGTCGTGGTGCTGAGGATGTTTCTTCCTCTGTGCTCCCCAAAACATGGTTCAGATCTTTATTTTTGCATTTACAGGATAACGATAATTGCTCTTCACTTTCTGGGGAAATTTTCACTATATTTTTCTCTAAGATCTTTTACAATACCTTTTAATCATAGGCACTTAGTATTTTTTTTTTAATTAATCCATTTATTTTGAGAGAGACAGCAAGGATGAGTGGGGGGAGAGAGAGAGAGAGGGAGAGAGAGAATTCCAAGCAGGCTCTGTGCTGTCAGCATGGAGCCTGACATGGGGCTCAATCTCATGAACGGTGAGATCATGACCTGAACCGAAATCCAGACTTGGATGCTAGGGGCGCCTGGGTGGCTTAGTCGGTTAAGCGTCCGACTTTCGCTTAGGTCATGATCTCGCAGTTCGTGGGTTCGAGCACTGCGTCCAGCACTGTGCTGACTGCCAGCTCAGAGCCTGGAGCCTATTTCAGAGTCGTATCTCCNTTTGGGTAAATCATAGGCACTTAATATTAAATGTTTTTCTTTGAAGAATTAATTTAGGTCACCTACCTCCCTTTTCTTTGTACAGGTGGCCAAACTTTCTTCTTTCCAGGAAGGAATAATAGGAGAATGAGAAAGAGGAAAAGAAGAGAAGAGAAAACTGGAATTGAAGTAAAGAGGGGTAGTGCCAGATACTATCTGGAAGCTTTATATACTATCTTCCAAGACCTCATATGCTCTTATTAATAACTCTATTTTGTAGATGAAAGAAAGAAGAGGCAGAGGGGAAGGAAATAGGTAGATGGGGACTGTACTGGCTGCCCAGGTACAAATATGCCCAACATTTGTAGTTTTAAATAATTTCAATAGAACAAAATTAGCTTCATGTTGAACAACACATCTTTCTCCAGTCAAATTCTGAGACATGGCCAATGCCAATAAGAGACTTACCTGGAAATTGTATAACTGGTGGTTTCAAGTGATTTGGCCTACAAACTGTTGATGGGTCAATATCCAATTTCCCTCCTTTCTAAGAGCATCCGAGATTTTTCAATGTCATCGTTAGTTACTGGAGTGTGGGGTGAGCAATGTCATCCCAATTACTGGCCAGCTCATCACCTATTTTTATTTTTCATGTATCAGAGCCCAGACCCTAGAGCCTGTACTGGGAGCATTTAGGTATTGGTTCTTGAAGTTTTCTAATGGGAGGCTTAGTCATGGATCCACAGCAGAAGTATTTGAAGAGAAAGACCTTTGGTAATTAAGGGGTTGAGCAGATGCCTCATATCAAGTGAGGCTGTATATTATGAGGTAACCATGCTATAACTGGCCACTGTATAAGAATATGAGTGACATCTGAATTCCATGTCTGTATCTGCCATTTACTAGCTATGCTGAACAAGTTACTTCTTATGCTTCAGTTTCTCCACTTATAAAATAGGGGTGATATTATTTACACCAGAGAAATTATGAGGACTAAAAGATAAAATATTAAAAATAACCATACAATTGGGGGGGGGACAAAACAAAGCAGGAAAAGAGGAAAAATTTCAACTAACAAACATGAAATAAAGGATAAAATTAGAAAGGCACCATTTTATAGTCCTTGATGTCATAATTGACTCATGTGAGTATGATCAGTAGATGCTAAGTCATTGGGTGTTGAGGAAGGGGATATTCATGGTTTAGATTGAAACAGAAGAAAATGTTAGTTTACAAGGGAGAGGTCAAGTGGTTACTGCCTTTACATAATAGGCAAGCTTGTGACTTTCAGAGGGACGAGCGGACCTTATATGTTACTGTATAATCAAATGTGAGGTATCCAGTACCACCTATGAACTGTTTGGGCCAAAAATGTTTATCTAAATCTAATCGAGCCTTTCACTTCACTTCCAATTAAAAGAAATACAGGGGAAGGGGGTACAATTTAAAGTGCACCTTGAAGAAACAACCAGTTATATCCAGAATGTGAGATAATCTACTGTAAGACAACTGGACCTGAATGCTTAAAATAGGTAAATATCATGGGGAAAAAAGGAAGGGAAGGGGGACTGTTCTGAATCAAAAGAAAATAAGGAGCTATAACAACTCCATGAAATATATAAAATAGCAACAACAATGTTGATGGCAAACGAGCTGTCAGATGACTTTTTTTGACAAAGATTATTAGGAAAATGTGAATATAACTGGATCTAGATGATATTTATGGAACAATTTTTCTATAAAAATCAAATAGCAATTAAAAATTGCAGTTATAAAATAATTTTGTGGTATATTTGAGAATGCCCTTATGCATACACATACACAGAGAAAGAGAAAACAAATATGGAAAAATATTAATAATTGTTAAATATAAATGGAAAGTATATGAATGTTATTTTTTTTCAAGTTATTTTGTTTGGAATTTTTCATGAGTTAGAAAAACCAAAAGAAAAAACTCAGGAAATATATGTAGGATACTCAAATTATAAGCCTATAAAGAATAGAAGCTACTTTTAATGTATCAATAGTATCCATAATGTATCTATAATGAAAATTGTTCATTAATTGGTTGACAAAGACAGGAAAAACTTATTCCAAAAGGAAGTAAGAATCACACAGAAAAAAAAAAAAACAGTTCAAAGACTGTCAAACACCTAGGAAATATATAAAAGCATTTTCTTTTTGAATGTAAGTTTTATTAGATTTACGAATTCATCTGTCATCCTCCTGGTATGAACACAAATCTAGATAATGATGTTTTAGGGCGCACTCAGGAACTTAACAGTGTAATGTGTATTTGTAAAGCATTCCTTATTTTCTTAATCTGAATGCATCCACAGTTATCCACACCAAATGCATCCAATCATATGACTCCATTCATACATTATTCTGGGAGGTAACTAAGCCAAGAATTTCTGCTTCAATATATCAGTGGAGAAACTTAGTCTTTGATGGTACCTGGGTTACAAACGTGGAGCTGGGACCAAGTGTTACTCCCTGCTAAATTAGGGTGAACGGGGAACGGATTTACCTTGACAAAAATACCCAGATTAATAATCCAATCTTCTGTATCATTACTCAGATATTTTGAAATTGCTTATGCCTACAGGTGTGAAGAAAACAGCCTGAATAAAAGGTGTCCTACAAGACCATGTTCTTACGACATCACTCCACTAAAGCTGCCATGTTGCCTATATAAGAACAAATACAATACAGTATACATTTCTAGCACGACCCTAGATATTTTCTCTGGTGTAGATAAAGAGAAGGAGAAGTTGAAAAGATTTGTGTTGCAAATACTTAAATAGAAATCCAAACATTTATTAATTTTTTGCTACTATTTATTGAAAAATATTCAAGGGTGGGCAATATTTTGGGCAATAAAAAAAAAATGAATAAGATAGTTCCACCTTGGGGTTTTGCTAAATACTCATTTTACTCACCTGTATTTCTTTTATTCCTCTCCTCTCTTGTTTCTTGTTTTCTTTTCCATTACTTTTGTGTAATGCAAGAAAAAATGTGTTGTGGATATGTCTATGAAATCAGCTTTTCTGCTTTCTGTATTAAAATTTTTTAAATAATTTTTTAATGTTTATTTTTGAGAGAGAGAGAGAGAGAGAGAATGAGCAGGGGAGGGGCAGAGAGAGAGGGAGACGTAGAATCTGAAGCAGGCTCCAGGCTCTGAGCCGTTTGCACAGAGCCCAATGGTGAGGCTAGAACTCATGGACCGCGAGATCATGACCTGAGCCAAAGTCAGACACTTAACCAACTGAGCCACCCAGGCTCTTCTGTGTATTAAATTTTTAAAGTGAAAAGTGAAATTAAACATATTAACAATGAACAGCTAAACAAATCTAAAATATATCACTATGTGCACAGATGTCTTCTTTTTTTTTGCATCTATCAGCCAAAATAATAAATTCTATTTGTCACTGGAACTTGCTAATTGGTATTACTACACTTTTAAATGTTTTTTTTTTAATGTTTTATTTATTTCTAGGAGAGAGAGAGAGAGCATGAGCAGGGGAGGGTCAGAGAGAGAGGGAGTCACAGATTGAAACAGGCTCCAGGCTCTGAGCCGGCAGTCAGCACAGAGCCCGACGCGGGGCTTGAACCCACGAACCGCGAGATCATGACCTAAGCGAAAGTCGGACGCTTAACCGACTAAGCCACCCAGGCGCCCCTTACTACACTTTTAAAAAATCAGAAATCTGAAGGTCAGAATTGCTCATAGCAAAAAGATTTCAAATAATGACCATCAGAAATACCATCTTAAAAAATGAAGGGTGACCACATTTATCAGGGTCGTCAGGCATGAGTTGCCACCACCTAGGTGACTTTTCCAAATACACTTTTAGGTGACCTGAACTTTTAAAGGAGATTGTTAACTTGAATGGAATGCCTTAAAAAATGTTTTGTGTATATCCTTTCATATAAGATTTAATGTGCAGAATACATGCTAGTGTTTACTTAATGATTCAAGGTTATCATTATTAACAGGATACCTTTAATCCATACAACTTTTTATGGTATATTGATCATTTTCACACACATACCTCTCTTCTGATCTTCACCTCAGNCTACACTTTTAAAAGATCAGAAATCTGAAGGTCAGAATTGCTCATAGCAAAAAGATTTCAAATAATGACCATCAGAAATACCATCTTAAAAAATGAAGGGTGACCACATTTATCAGGGTCGTCAGGCATGAGTTGCCACCACCTAGGTGACTTTTCCAAATACACTTTTAGGTGACCTGAACTTTTAAAGGAGATTGTTAACTTGAATGGAATGCCTTAAAAAATGTTTTGTGTATATCCTTTCATATAAGATTTAATGTGCAGAATACATGCTAGTGTTTACTTAATGATTCAAGGTTATCATTATTAACAGGATACCTTTAATCCATACAACTTTTTATGGTATATTGATCATTTTCACACACATACCTCTCTTCTGATCTTCACCTCAGCTTTATGCCATAGGTGGGGTGGGTATCAATATCCCTGTTTTATTGAAGAGGAAACTGAGGCTCAGGATGGCTAAGCAACTTTCCCAAAGATCTCTCACAAGTGCCAGAACAAGAAAGCAAACTGAAGTCTCCTGGCATCAAGCCTCGTGCTCCTTCCCATGAACAGCACTGCCTCTCTGGGCCAGTGATTACACAGTGGTGTTTTGCAAAGATAATGAAGTGGTAACATGGACCATTTTTCCTTACTCTGAAAGCCCTCAGACTCCTAAGGTTTTATGTTCTTGCATTTGCTTTTTATAGTTTTTACTGCACGGTGCCTGGCATATAATAAGCATTTAGTCATTGTTCCTGTGAATCTGTCAGCTGTCTGTTGTAGCGTGCCTGGCACCAGAGGCTTGTCACCTTCTTAATATTCATTCATTCAGTCTTACAGGCGTTCATTCATTCATTCATAGATACATTCGACAAATACTTATTAAGAATCTGTGTGTGCCAGGCCACCAGAATGGCTGTGGTAATAAATGCTGAACCCATAAAAAGACTTAACGTTTAGATGCTTACATCAACACATTGTCACTCAAATGTCAGACTTCTTGTCCCCCTCAAACAAAGTCACTTTGAAGAAGATGGCAGTGAAATGTATTAGATTCCCAGGGCCGCCATAACGAAAGAACACCTGACCGGGTGGCTCAAACAACAGACATGTTTTCTTACAGTTCTAGAGGCTAGAAGTCCAATAGCAAGGTGTGGGCACGTTGGATTGTTTTGGGGGCCTCTCTCCTTGCCTCGAAAATGGCTGCCTTCCTGTGGCTTCCTCGCATGGTTGCTCTTTTTGCAGGCATGCCCCTGGTGTTGCTCTGTGTGTCCGCATTTCCTCTTTTATAAGGACACCAGTTAAATTGGATGAGATCCCGCCCGTATGACATCACATTACTTTAATTCCTTCTTTAAAAGGCCCTGTCTCTAAATACAGTCACATTCTGCAGTATTGGAGGTTATGGCTTTGGCATGTGAATTTTAGGCTCGTGGGGGGTGGGGCGTATGTGAATTTTGGTACAGTTCAGCTTGTAACACTATTCTAATCACTTTCCATGGAGAACTTATTACGTGTCAGCAATCTCTAGGTACTTGTATTAACCCTAACCCCAACAATAGCCCCATAAGTTAGGATGCAGTGGAAAACATGCTTGAGAAGACGGAGTAGCTCATGTGAAACATAGCTTCTATGTGGCAGTGCCTGGATTGGAGCCCTTCCAGTCTGACATGGCCTTCTTTGATGTTTATTTCATGGTGTAGAAGTCTTTTCTTACCCTGGCTCTTTCCTTTCTGGATAACTGAGCTTCCGGGATACAGGACTGCCAGGCATTAGACTACACCATAGCACGATATTAGTGTACATTACTTCAGTTGTCAATCACGCTTAAAAAAAGAAAAAAAGATTTCTGGCATAGCATTTTTTTCAATCTACAATTATTTATTGTGTGCATACCATGTGCCCAACAAGGTATATGAACTTTTATAGGCAATGACAGCTGTAGATTTGCTTATTTCCTGCACGAAGGATTGCTTAGTTAATTGGCCATCTGGCTTTAGTTTTCGTTGCCGTTGTTGTTGAGATGAGCATTGAAACAATCCTTTAAAATCCGTATTTTTATCCACATCCCTGTGGTCCAGGAAAAGCAAAGTGTGGAAAGGATCAATAAATGTTTGTGGAATGAATTATCATCACGTGACACAGATTTTCCAGTTTATTTTTAGCAACATTTATAAATGTACTTTTTTTATATGACATACTTGTGGAATTGTCTAGAACCTCAGTATGTATTATAATAGTCGCCAGAAATGTGGTTTTAAAGCCAAAAGATGGAGATTTTGTTGCAACGTGGGTGAGGAAACATAAATGTAGCTCAATTAAGAAATATTATCTGAGTGCATTCTGTGTACCAGGAACTATACCAGGCACCCGGGATGCAAAAACGAATATTCCCTGGCTTCACCTTCTTCAGTCCCTCCTCAGGTTTTCACCAGACCGTTGCCTTCATCTTTTACTAGACAATCTCTGCAGTCTCGCTCCCCTCTCAGCCACCCTCTGCAGCTGCCCATCCCAAGTGCAAGCATTACCTGCAGAAAGCCCAGTCTTCAGCATCATAGCTGAGCCCCCCAGACACTGCCTCTCCCTTCTTGTCTCCTGTCATTTTTCACCTTGACATTTATGCAGAACATTTTTGTTGTTTCTTTTACACAACACCAGCCTCATCTTAGTTATTAGACGGCACAGAATCATTCATGCATTTCTCTCAATTTTATATTACTATCAGACACACTCCCATTTTAAAATTTATTTTGAGCTCTGTGAATAACTGCAGTATTTAACACACCTAAATATTTGATGACTAACTTTTGTTGACAGGTACCATCTCCATTTATACCATAAATTCAGGCCGTGCAGAAATATTTTTGACAAAATGCTCAGTGCATGATAGAGCAGAAATAACTTGAAATGTTTATTTTATAGTACATAATGCAAATATAACCTAGTTAAATTATCTAAGATTTAAAACAATCAATACATATTTTCAATTCAGGGAGAATGTTAATACATCATTTTATGTTGTTGGATAATGTGAAATCTAATATGCTTTGCCGTTTCCAGGAATTCCTCTCTGGGCTCCTCCGAAGGAGTTCGGTTATTCTAGTCTGATGGGTGGACCCGAAGCAGCGTGGTAGTTGGCTAGTGGCCAGCCGTATCTCCCCACACCTCCTCCACTCCTCAGAAGTATTTCTCCGATGAGCTGCATAGCAAGTAGGCACCACTTGTCCATCAGCCTAAGAGAAACCGTCTTCTCCAGGAACACTTTAGATTCTCCTCTCTTCCCTCTTCCTATCTTGATATTGATTTGTATGTTACTGGATTTTAATAATTAGAGGCTTAGAGATGACTGGACTTCCCCGATAGCTAGTTAGACATTTTCTTAGTTGTCTTTAGCGAATCATCTAAGTACACATAAAACACTATAGTAAAACCTCAAGAAGCCATAATGTTTAGGGAATGGTAATTGATTTGATTTGTGGGTAAAACATAAATCCCTGCCCCATTTAAAAAAAATGTGGTTTAGCACTGTTTAAAATATTTTGTGTAACTTTCCTATTTATTGTTAATAAATTTGTAGTAGATATGTCTATATAGTACACACACATAGCATATAATATAAGAAATATAATAGACTTGTCTATTCAGGATCTTTGTTCAAACAGCCTATACATAAACATTTAATAAATTCCTATGGCCCAAATGAGTGAATGAGTGAGACACTGAGGTAATACAGCTGACTTTGTGCTGCTCTGAGAACACAGCTTAGATGCGATTGAATTTGTTTTTAAAGTTAAATCCCAGGGCGCCTGGGTGGCTTAGTCGGTTAAGCGTCCAACTTCGCTTAGGTCATGATCTCGTGGTTCGTGGGTTCGAGCCCCGCGTCAGGCTCTGTGCTGACTGCCAGCTCAGAGCTTGGAGCCTGTTTCAGAGTCTGTGACTCCTTCTCTCTCTGACCCTCCCCTGCTCACGCTGTCTCTCTCTCTCCTAGAAATAAATAAAACATTAAAAAAATTTGTAAAAATAAAGTTAAATCCCTGTTATCTTTGGATTTGGTTTGCTCTTCCTAAGTCAATATCAGGGAAAAGAAATTTGGTTGACTGAGTAGTCAGTTATTTGGATTTAGATGTTAGTACCTGAAATTAGAGATTTAAATCAAAATGGCCTGAGTGACAGCTTTGTGACATACTGTACAAGCCTGGGTAAATTACTTAATGTCTCTGATCTTTTTTCTTTTTCTCTTTTTTAACTTCCTGTTGAGCTGGGGGTAAAAATGGACCTGCCCATGGGGTTTTTGTAAAGATCAAGTGAGGTAATGTCATTAGAGTCTTAACTGGATGTGGTCGGTGCAGAGTAGCCACCTTTACCATCCTGCACAACGACAAGTGCGATGCAATTTGGTGGGTTTGGTTTGTCCCACTTTTGTTTCCCTCTTTGTTGAACATCGCCAGGGACCCCGATAAAGGCTGCAAGCCAGCTGGTGCTCCTTCCTGCCGGCCGGATCCAGGGCAGCAGCATCCCACACTCCCTTCAGGAAGTGAGTGTTGGTTGGAGACACCAGCTTGGTTTCAACCGCTCCTGTGTAGCTCAGGAACTTGACGCATAATACCCTTCCAGGTTGTAGAGGGGCATACGTATGCGGGTACCTGCATTCCTCTCACTATAACTTGATCTCACACCCTCATTTTGACTGAAGAAAAAATGGAGAAAAATCTGATAGATACTCTTCCTTATACCTACTTCTATAGGATCCAGAAATGACTTTTTAGATTCTTTTTCCCCTCTCCACATTAAATTATCCAATTTCTCAACAACCCTATCTTTAATTTCCCACTTAGGCTGCCATAGCCTTGCCAAACTTTCCTCTCCAGCTAAAGATACTGGAATCCTAAATTTCTAAGCCACTTCTACCCTAAGGAAGGATCTCTTGTACTGTCAGGAAAGGAGTGCTTTCAATGAGCTTAAGTCTAAAATAGATTAAGAATAAGGGGGGGCGGGAATCAAAGAAGTTGAACAGATAATCAGCATCACAAGTACTTTATTTCCTTAGGCTGTTCTTATTACACCACAGCAGAGCTGGGACCCAGAGGAGAACTGGGAGTGCTTTGTGACTTTCTGGCGGTCAGAGAGGCTAAACCTTTCACTTACCTCCTATTCTCTCTTTAATGCTTCTAGGGTCAGATTCTGGCCTATTAGGGTTTTACTTATTCCAGTGTTCTGGTGTACGTGAGGAATGGCAGTAGAGTAAGCAGGACACCCACTAAAAAAGGATTTTGGAATAAAAAAGACTGGGATGCGACTATTAACTCATTTGTCTCAGTTTCCGTTTTCTTATCTATGAAGCATGGTTAACAACAGCACTTGCCTCCTGGGATTGTGAGAATTAAATAGAGTGATGCCTAGACTGTCCATCAGTCCATTCCTTCTCCCTCTCTCCCTCCCACGGCCCCCTCCATCCCTCTCCACACCTCCCTCCCTTTATTTTTCCATTCTTCCCTCCCTGCTTGCCTCCATCCATTCCTCTATTTATTCAGTCAATATTTCTGACAGTTTCCTGCCCTTGCACTTCTGTAGTTAAAATCTGAAACTCTGGCCAAAGAAATGAAGTTTTTGACCCTGGAATAAGGAGCCACATTTTAACCAGAGTCACTGCCCGTCTGCCTTGCCCTATTCCCCTGACAGCCCTGGGCGGTGGTGCCAAGTCCTCCAGGTTGTATCACAGGAATTGAAAGTTCCCCGTGTGTTATCAGAAATCCTCCCTCCCCCCAAACCGTCATCCGCAAGAGGCCGAAGGATGGAAGCATGGCTGGACGGTGCATCAGCGGGCTTTCTGATGTGGATCCAGAGGGGTGCGACTGGGGAAAAGACTGTCCTCCCCCCCACCCCCCCCACCGGGTGTGTTGAGCATCCTGGGGGAGGAGCTGTGCAGAAGCGTGAAGCTTTTAGGCAAATCTGGCCGCAGGCAAAAATGTGAATCTGACTGAGATTGTCTCCCACCTGCCGGCCCCCTGAGCCTGGCATCCTGCTTCCTCGAGCAGTGTCCACTCTTCCCACCAGCTCTCAGGAAGTGCTGCCTGTCATTCTTTGTGGGGCCCAGAAGAAGTGAAAAAATGCTTCCTACTCAAGGTGCTGTGCATTTAAAAATAAGCATGAAAGCCATGCGTTAAAGGAAATTTCGGCTTGGAAACTCTCAGCAGGGTGGGGCAGCCTCCACTACGGATCTGCCTGAAGTCCAACCTTCCCGTACAGAGAGGAAAGCTAAGTTGTCAAGACAGCTAGGAAAGGTAGGGTTAGGGGGAATGGCAGGCTTCAGTTTCCCCTTCCCTCCCCTCTCCTAGCCTGTGTGGCACGGCACAGGTTTTTGTTTTTTGTTTTTATGTTTATTTATTTTTGAGAGAGAGGGAGAGAGAAAGCGAGAGAGAGCGCACAGGTGGGGGAGAGGCAGAGAGAGAGACACACAGAATCTCAAGCAGGCTTCAGGCTCTGAGCTGTCAGCACAGAGCCCCACGCAGGGCTTGAACCCACCCACCAGGAGATCATGACCTGAGCTCAAGTCAGATGCTCAACTGACGGAGCCTCCCCGGTGCCCCTGGCTTGGCACATTTTTAATCCTGAGGTAGAATTTCCATGGCTGTTCCCTTCCTTTGGGACGCATTCACCCGTTTCCAAAGAGCTGCGGCCCCTGGCCCTCCGGAGCCTGGCCTTGCGCTGTTTGGGGAGCACGGAAGCAGCAGGCCAGAGTGGCCGGCGCCTGCACTACCTCTGAAGGATTCTCTGTGCAAAATACTAATGGAACCGCCTTGAAATAAGTCACCTCGGGGAAGGTTACCCTTTCTTCCACACCTGAAACAAATCATCTCACAAAGTTCTATCAGAAGGACGTTGAGCAAGATATACTATATTCCAATGCACTCCTACTCTCAGACCACCCCTCCTGCATGTCAGGAAGAAGGGCAAGACCACATTGGACTCTCTGCTTCTGACGGAAAGGACACACCCAGGGAGCAATGGCTGTAGGTTTTATGTTCCCGTCACTGTGCCGGGTACTGTCAACGTGTGATGGTGTCTTCCCCTTAAACAAATTTTATTAAAGCAGATTATGAGGGGAAAAAAATGTCTGAGAAAAGAACATCTTTTTTATGATAACTCACTTGTGGTTTTGAAGTGTGCTTTAAATGGTAAGATCACAGTAAGTAATTTAGCTGAAGTGTAATAATTGGGTTCCAAGTGTTAGGATTGATACATTTCATTGAAAATAGCACCCTGAGGTTTTTCCAAATTAAAGATGAAATCTAAATAAAACCTTAAATAACCCATGTGGAAATACTTTATTGTAGTTAATAACCAAGCAAAAATATGCTTATTCTGTCTGTAGACTCATTCCAACAGATTATACCTATTGTTGCTTCCATTTGAAAGGCATCTCACTTGGTTTATGTAAAAATAATAGCATTCCTAACTATTAATAGCAAATAAGAGAGACTTTTATGGACATTCATACATCATTTATAAATGACCCTTATGAATAAAGTGTTACAATGATTTCCATTAGCATAAGTTCTACAATTATGGGCTGCATAAGAGATACATTTTTCTTTCTTGAATGCACATATAAAAAGCTGTCATTTACTTTGTTGAAATTTTATCCATAACGCTGAAATTTTATCCATAACGCTTCAGTGCATTTCTATGCTATTAAATGACTATAAGCCTAAATATATAGACCTGGCTGTATCCTGCGAGTATGTAGAGATCCATGGGTTCTCATCTGCACCCAGAAGGCTTGTGTATGTCTACTGCTTGAATGGTGCAGTTTAGAATGAGTTTAGGCTTCCGGGGCTGGCTTGGACAAATGACTAGGAAACCAAAGTCCCTAATGGGAATCTTGATCTTGTTTTCCCTTTTCCTGGCAACTCTCAATCCAGGACTTTGCGTACTAGCTTCCCACTTTGTAAGGCTGCCCAACTTTGGAGTGAGGTACATACTCCAGCTTCTGATGGAAAGGGCAAACTGAAAGACAATTAACTGTGGGTTTTATATTCCCCTCACTGTACCGGGTACTGTCAATGTGTGATGGTGGTAACTTCCCCTTAAACAAATTTGATTAAAGTAGATTATTAGGGAAAAAAAAGTTCATGACAACTTGCCTGTGGTTTTGAGGTTGCTATTTAAATAGCAACAACACAGTAAGCATTCTAGCGGACAAGTTTTAAATTGGGTTCCAAGTGTTAGGATTGATGTATTGAAAATAGCACCCCGAGGTTTTCCAAATTAAAGGTGGAATCCAAATAATACTTAAATACTTCAACTTCAGAGCAAATAAGGTAGAATCTTCCCCGATGACCTAGTGGGGGAGGCATCTCTGTGATGGGGATGCGAAACACAAGAACTGACCATGATTGAGCTTCTGTTTCATGACAGGCACTGTATGCCCATTAGTCTCCTCATAACCATCTTATGGTGACATACATATTGATGTACTTGTGAGGTGTGTCTTGTTATACCTTTTTTCTAGATGAGAAAACCAGAGCTCAAAGAAGTGACATGAATTTCTCAAGACTACATAAACCACGGCAGAAAGTGTTTGATCCAATCCTGGGCTTGTCCCACCATATATGTACCCTGACCTTACTAATACGTTGCCTGAGATCGTAGGTACCAGGGCTCTGGAGCCCTCCCTATTAACTTTCTGAAGATGTGGAACTGCCTTGAACAGAGATGTTCACGTTGCCAGGAGATGGCCTGGGCTATGAGGTAGAAAGTTTCGGCCACGGACAATGCTGGTCACGAAGTTACAGTGAAGCACGTCCTCCTGCTATTGATATACTACATACTCTTATCCCTGGTCATAGTTCTGCATGTGGTGAGGCCACTTAAAGTGGGCTATATGTTCTAGCTGTGGCAGGCGTCATTGTCATCAGCTGTTGCCATGGCCCCTCACTCTGCTTGCCAAAATTCTTGAGGGGAGGGCAGTGAGCCGGCTGTCGTGACCCTTATTTCACTCAGTGACCCTCCTACGTGCCTTCCTTCATAATGATCCGAGCATTTGGTCAACAAAAAGTAGCTCCTTCATTAAAAAAAAAAAAAGCTGGGAAATCCTCTGCTTGGGAGTACATGTAAAAATGTGGAATGTGGACAGGGAATATAGTCAATGGTATAGTAACAGTGTCGTTTGGTGACAGATGCACTTGTGATGAGCCAGCATAATGTGTACACTTGGATCACTGTGTTGTACACCTGACTCTGATGTAACATTGTGTGTCAAATGTACTTTAATTAAAAAAAAAAGTTAAGTAACTAGTGGAGATGTAAAAGAGCTCTGATAAAAAAAGAGGGATGAGGGATTTTAGAAGTGGAAGGTGGCTGTTTGCTCCATCCTTAATGTCCATACAGAGGATACATTTTTATCGTGGCTAAGGGGACTCTGCCACTTACTAGATGTGTGACGGCAGGCAAATTATTTACCTCTCTGTCCTCAGTTTTTCCTCTGAAGATGGGAATAATAATGGTTCCTGCCTCATAAGATTCTGTTGGAGATTGAATGAGATGATCTGTGGTTCAAAAAAAACTCCCAGTAAATGGTAGCTGCCATTATTATCGTTAACGCCATGTCCACCTTAGATCACATAGCTAGGCCATAACACTTCTGGCTCCCACACCTCCTTTCTCAGAACAATTCTTTTTCTTCACTGTTTCAACCTGAAACAGATCTATACTTTTGATATCAATTGATACCAACTTTCAATATCAACCTATAAAACATTTAACGCTGACCAAGAAAAAGAGGCTAACAGCATTATGTTACTAAGTTTGGCTTTCTCGAATAACTCTAATTGTTGCCTTAGAAGAGGCTGTGTTTGCTAATTTACAGTTGATTATCTCAGCAATCAACTCTGAGGGATGTCTGCTGCTGCAGGTAACACCAACCATTCACTACAAGAAAAAAAAACAAACCCTAGATTTTTCCTTCTATTCTCCATTTTCATGCAACACGTCAGCTTGATACACCACATGATTCTCTCAGACTTTGTCACACCACTTTGTAACTTTTCTCTTTGAGAACAAGAGCGATGCAGGTAACGACCTGTTCTGAGGAAAACAATGGTAGCAGATGAGTAGTGATGTAATTTGTGGTAGGAAAGCATTGCTGATACATGCAAAATAAACCCTAATTTTACAAATAATTTATCCCTGAATATTGGTTACTTTTCTTTTTGAGATTATCAGCCTTAGCCCTAAAATTAATCCAAGGAAATTGTAGTTTTTAATGAGAATAATTTTTTTCTCTGTAAAGTTCATTGATGAATGAAGTAAGTTCCTGAACAAAGAATCATTATTTTTTCCCATAAAATGTAATGGTAACATACTTCTTTAATGTCTTCAAAAAACCTTTAAGACTAATGACTCATCAAGCCAAAATGCCTCTTTTGTAAAGAAACAGGAATCAGAATAACATTTTAAGGTTAACCGTGTTTATATGCATGAGCGATTATTGTATAAGGATATTAATAATAAATTACAGAGATTTATAAATAAGTTATCTATGGTAAACTAGACCAGGACTTCTAATTTCTTCTTTTACTTTGCATACATTGAGGTATTATTTAACTATAAGCCATTTAGCAATTAACTACAGATGTTTTTGTAATTTTATGGATCTCCTCTGGAAAAATATTAACTCCATAGCCTTTATTTTATAACGAAAAATCCTTTAGGGATTGCTTGGTTGTTTGTTAAAAATTACTTTAGGAATATCTGTTTACAACAAGCAGGCATATCATAATTACTCTCAAATATTTGAACTGAGTAGTGTAAAAGCCCTTATTTAAGAAAAAATCAAGTCAAACTGCATGTAAATCACACCAGACCTTCAAATAGTTTTCAAAAACCATCAGACCCGAAAAAGACCATTTACTTCACATAATTGAAATTGAACTGCTCGCATTAACCTGGGCCCCTCTCTTTTCTGCACTTGTTCTGATCTCAATGTCCCTAAGAGCCCACCTGCCTCTAGCATATCCTGTCAAATCAGGATTTTATGAAAATGTCTTAAGAGATAGAAAACCGAATACTGTAATTATTAACTCCAATGATCTGATACTTATTAGGTCTCCTCTGACTTACATTAGTCATATTGTGCAGAGGGACCAATATTTATTGTTACACTTGGATTCCTTTATGAGATAGAAGGTTGCCAATTTTGTAGTAAATTGAGTGTGTCAAAGACTTGGATGGGGGCCAGCATCAAAACAAGCAGGGGAAGTGTGTTCTTCCTGCAGGTGAGAGGCAGCTAGACAAACTTGCATTGTTTCTGTCAGCTCTGTGATAATTAATTTCAACCATATTATCTGAATTAAAAAATGACATTTATTCCCTGGACCGATTTCCTGGAACCTTTCCAGCTTTCCTACCCTATTTTGGAATACGCTGGGCTAAAATATGAACAAATCATTAAGAATTGATGCATATATGACGTACATATTCATATAAAAGATGACACCTTTAGAGCATGATTTTTAGACATTAGTAGAAAAGAAAATGTATATGAGAATGGGCCATAGGCCTCCCTGGCACAGCTGGGGTGCCGTGTGAAGAAAAGTAAAACAAGAGACTGTTAGCAGACCTTTTGGGCCGGCGGTATGGATCTCCATTCTTCACATAAACCCAAGTTGGCTCGTTTGCTGATCGCGGTGATTGACTGTTGGGTCATATTATCTCCTGCTCCTCCCCCCCCCGCCCCCCCGCCCCACTTCNCGTCCGTCAGGGCTCCATTGATTATCATCAAAATTTGCTCCTGCTATTGACCATAATGGGGAGAAAATCATGCCTCTGAATTATTCAGAATGAAAATATACACAGAAGAAATCGATAAGGCACATCTGATATTAAAGACAAATTAAAACAGGCAGTAGCACGAGGCTCGAGGCAGCCACCACATACAAAGGAGAAGGCATTTTGCAGATAAAGGAAAAGTATTTCTGATTTCTTAAAAAAGATGTTAAAGCTGTCAAAGCTCTTCAAAATTAATAGCTTTATTAATGGAGGCATTAGGAGTTCCTGGCCAGAGAGTTCCTTATAACTGCTGGAATTGTAGTTGGGACGGCGGGTCCGAAATCTCTTCCTTATATTCCCACAGGCTTTTTAACTGAACTGTATCAAGCCGCAGCCGCACTGCACTGGAGGGACCAGATTCATACTGGACAGAACTGAACAAAAGTTCAATTTGAAACCAGGATACTAACAAAGAGCGAGGGCCTGGCACTGAGTCCAAACAGAATTTGGTAGAAATTAAGCAGTGGATAAAAACAACAGAAAAGGGACCCTTCTCACTCTCTCTCACACAGTTGTGAGAAACACACTTACTCTGTACCTTTGACAGAAAGAACCAGGCTCCAGGAGGCTGTTCTGAGCAGGTGGGGGTGGGGGATGGGATCTCGGGGGCAGCAACTTTGCTTAGCCTGGATTTCTGAGGAGAGAGGACTCTATTCTGAGCTATTTTAATGTCACTGAAGTGGACAACTTGCAGTTCTCTGGAAATCTGATTCCCTTGGTGAGCTCCAATCTGACTCCTGACCCTGCTTTCCCCTTCATGAACAGGTGTGTTTAGTCCAAATTATAAACAATAATTATTTAGCTTCTTCATCTCATCCCATCTGTGAGGTTTTCCTCTTGGTTATTTATCTGATCTCTGCAGGAGACATTCAGTCAGTAGCCCAGGAAACTTGAGGACCCTCACATCTCCAAGGGTCAGGAACCAGCTTGAAGATCAAGGAGCTTTATTAGGTAGGCAGTAACAATCCTTCTTGACCGTTGGTTGAAATGTCACTCAATTAGGAGTCTTCCCCTGGACTGCTGAGTGGAGACAGACGATTCTCCTGGGATGCTTCCCTCTTCCAACCCCCCTTCTGAGGTGAGGCCTGATAGGTCAGGACGCACGCCCTTCCTGTGAAATTAACAGGGGCACTTAATATCACAGGGTAGCTTTTGGTCAACTGAAGATAGAACTTTTTCCATTTTTTTTTCCAGCTCTGCTGCTGGATTTTCTATCCTTCAATAAAGTCATACTTACACAAGG
This sequence comes from Crocuta crocuta, assembly GCF_008692635.1. Classification (NCBI taxonomy): domain Eukaryota; kingdom Metazoa; phylum Chordata; class Mammalia; order Carnivora; family Hyaenidae; genus Crocuta; species Crocuta crocuta. The sequence continues at coordinate 3,244,700 of NW_027551564.1, forward strand.
TATATACTTTAAAAGTGTATAATTAAATGCATACATCTGTGAAATGTAGCACGGTCGGCTCCAGCAGGGGAACGTGCAGCGTACTCTGACTTCTGCTTCACGGCAGCTAAGCGAATTCTGAAGGAAGCTTGTTCATCGTGAGCGATATGAAGATTTTGGTGAACGTTAGTGGTAGTACTAACACTATAGACTCGGGCAGTGTCATTGCCTCAGGAACGTTCCTTGGCACGGCCTGTCTGTCAACTGGAGTTACTGCTAATGCTACTGATCAGAAGAGAGATGAGTAGAATACCAGCCAGTTCACCCCTGCACCCCCAGGTCCCAGGCTTCTTCCTTATCTGCATGTACTCACTTTCCAGCATCTCAGATGCTATCACCTATTCTCCCTCCCTCTCCCTAGGTGACCATCTCACTCCTTTCCTCTGTCTCCAAAACTACAGCACTTCAGGACTTCTCTCTCATCTGTGACCCTGCTTCTTTCCTCAGTGAGATCTCTGAAGCACTCACACAGCATTGCTCATCTACCTGAACGCAAACAAGGTTGCGTCCCATTTTTCCTCCTTAAGGACAGTGCTTCAGAAATAACTTTTGCCAGCGTGGTCAGTTTTCATCTTTCTATCAGATGATTCCCACTGGCCACAGGCATGGTGTTGTTTCTCCTGGCTTAAAAGAAACAGAAACCAAACCCAACAAACCAGAAAGCTTTTTTGAGCTTGTTTGCTCCATAAGCTACCATTTGTTCTTTTCTCACCTTTTCAGGAAAACTCCATGAAAGTGTTGCCTACACTACTGCCTCCAATTGTTCTTTTCCTATGTGCTTTTTCCAACTTATTATTCTGAAACAATTTTAAACATACAGGGAAGCCACAAAAATAGTACAGAACATTCCCATACACCCTCCACTTAGCATTCCTTACTGTTAACAACTTATATAATCATAGCATACTATCAAAACCAGGAATTTCCATTTACTCTTGAATCTACAGTAATTGTGACCTGCCTCCAAATAAAGTCACAGTGACCTCCAGAGCTAAATCCAGAGGTCAACTCCCAGATTTTATCTTATCTGACCCATCAACAGCTTTCATTTGCAGATAATTCCCTCCACCTTGATGCACTTTCTTCCTCAGATTTCAAGTCACTACCACCATACTCTTCATCTTTTGCTTCATTTTCAATGCTTGCCTCTTCTGGGAGCTCTTTGCCAGTTTCCTTTTCTTTTTTTGACCTCTTAATGGGGTACCCCAGAGCTGAGCCCTGGAAGGACCTCTTCTCTTTCCTGACTATTCCAACTCATTTGGAGACTAAGCCACTCTCATTGCTTAAAGTACCATATACCCACTGGTGACATACATTTTATGTATTCAATTTTAACGTCCCCTTTACACTGTCGACTTGTATGTCCAGTTGTCTACTTTCAACATTCATTTAGATGTTTAATGGGCACATCAAACATAACATTTCTAGCACTGAGCTTCTGTACTTGCTCTCCCCGCTTCCAAATAATTTCTCGCACTGTGTTCCCAGCATCAGTAACTGGCAACTTAGTCCTTAGAGTTGTTCAAGACAAACATTTTGGAAAGAGATGCTTCTCTTTCTCTCGTGTCTCACACCCAAATCACAATTCTATTGGCTATACCTTTAAAATACATCGAGAATCCAGCCACTTTTTAACACCGTCTCTGCCAGGATCCTGGCCCAAGCCACCGCAATCTCTTCTGTTGGTTATTTCAATAGATAGCTCACTGGTCTTCTGTTTGCCTTTGACCTTCATCAGTTCTTTACCCGTAGTAATCTAATTAACGTATATAACAGATCACATAACTTTCTTATTCTAAATGGTTCTCCATCTTCCATGTCTCTCCATCTCAGAATAAAAACCAAAGTCTTGACAATGGCAGATGAGGATTTGTGAATCCTGATCACCCTCTCGGTTACCTGTCTGACCTCATCTCTTACTACTTCCCACTACTTCCCTCTGTTCCAGTGCACTGGCCTTTTTGCCATACTTTGAACATTTCAGCCTGTTCCTGCCTCAGGGCCTTTACATGTACTCTTTCCTTGTCCTGGAATTCTTTTTATTCTGATATCCTCATGAATGGCTCACCTTCAACCAGATGTCGCTGATCCAATGTCCCTTCTAGAGAGGCCTGTTTTGGTCAGCATATTTAAAATTACTTCTCCCTTCCCGAAGTTCTTGCCCTCTTTCCTGTTTATATTTTTAAAATTACACTTATAACCATCAAAATACTATATATTTTATTTTATTTTATTATTCTCTATTTTTTTCTACTAGAATGCAAGTTTCAGAAGAGCAACAATTTTTGTGCTGTTCTTTTCCCTTGACTTTTACATTCCTAGTTCTTATACATTGCCTGCAAGATAGTAGGTCCTCAAGAAATATTTGTTGAATGAATGCATGATTCTCCCATATCTCTATGAGACAGGCCAGCCAAGTGTTATTGTTTTCATTTAATGGCGGTGGGGGGAGAATAAAGCATTAAGAGGTTAAATAACTTGTCCAGAGCAAATGAGAAGTCTGAAATGAGAGCCCAGTTCTCTGCCCTCCAAGTGCTTGGGCATTTCACTACTAGATTTTAGGATAGGGCATCTATTTGAGATGGCATCTAGTTGAACTTTGGCAAGAAGGGTTATAAGAACAGAACCAAGGGCAGAGGAGTGCCCTGAAGCCATTGGCGGTCAGCTGGTTAAGTACATTGGTTCCAAACTTCTTTATACAAGAGGAGAATTCCAAGTAAGCTTCACTGCAGGGTGACAAGAAGGTCCATTAATCTGCTAGAGCAGCTGTTTGCTCTTATAAAATACATCAGTCTTCATAATAATGGAAAATCCAAGAGGCAGCTTTGCTGATTGAATTGAAAGTCAATGGGAATCCAGGAATTGTCCATGTTGAATTATTGAGTAACTATTTCTAAATTAAGCCTTTTGGATGAGCAGCACACGGGACTGTAGCTCGCGCAAATGTATGTTTTCCTCACTTCCCTATTAGGAGAAGTTACCTGAGATGTATGCCAGCATATCAATCAGAGACTCCAAAACAGGTGTGTGAAATGACCATCCATCAACTGGGATCCTCGGCCGCTCAGCGGCAGAGTGATTTGGAACTTGTTCAACGGATAATGCACAGGAAAAGGGAGAGGCTATGCAGAGCTATTAGCTGAATTCAGAAGAGCATGGAAATTATTCTGGTGCTGGAACGAAATCAGAAGATAGACTCAGCAGTTTGCCTGTTCTGATTTAGACTGCCGGTTTGAGAAATGGAAGAAAGAATTCAGGCATATATAGAAAGAGCTTGTTTTTTTAAAATAAGCCTTTTATTTTGGAATACTTTTAGATCAACAGAAAAATTTCAAAGATAGTACAGAGTGTTCTTTTATACCCCTCCCTATCTCCCCTCCCTTAGTAGCATCCTACCTTAGTAGGGTACATTTGTTAGAGTCACCGGACCAATGTTGATGCATTATTATCTACTGCACTCCAAGTTTTTTATTCAGTTTCCTTAGCTTTAAGATAATGCCCCCTTTTTCCTCTAGGGTCCCATCCGGGATACCACATTCCATTTAGTTATCATGTCTCGTTAGCCTCCTCTTGGCTGTGACAGATTCTCAGATTTTCCATGTTGATGACCTTGACAGTTTTGAGGACTACTGGTCAGAATGTCCCTCAACTGGGATTCGACTGGAGAGATATGGTTTGGGGAGGAAGACCATAGAGGTAAAGTGCCATTCTCACCGTGTGTCACGCGTGCATACTATCAGTATGACTTACTCCTGTTGATGGTAACTCTCATCACCTAGCTGAGAGAATATTTATCAGATTTCTCCACTGTAAGGTGCTTCTTTTTTTCCCCTTTCCATGCTGTATTCTTAGGAGGGAAGTTTTTAATGTAGCCTCCATTTAAAGAATGGGGAGTCATACTCTGACTCCTTGAAAGTGGAGTATCTACATAAATTATTTGGAATTCTTCTGAATGGGAGATTTGTCTTTTCTCTGTATTTATTTATTCAGTATGGACTCATAGCTACTTATTTTATAAATAAAATAAGATATTTTGGCTTAAAACATATAACATATTTATATATATATTGTTTTTATATACATGTATATCATAAATATTTACCATTTCCTTACTTTCTGGCACTGCTGGAGGCACCAGGCTCATCTTATGTATTTCCTGTGTTCTTTCTGATTTCTTTTACTGGAAAATAGTATTAGAAACTGGGATATGAGTTCTAGGTATGCCCATTGCTACTGGGCTGTAGTTGATGCTAGATGTTCTCAGTTGACAGAGTGAGGAAATACATATGTGCATGCCAACCTGTGTGTATGTGTGTGTGTGTGTTCGTATATATAATACAGACTGCCTGTGTCTATATTTAAGCTACATGTACATTTATACTGGTTATCTAATGCTAATTTGTTCCCATATGGATCATTCTAGTCTCTTTGCTTACGTGTAATTTTCTATTACAACAGTGAAAATTTGGCTCTCACTATCCATCATTTATCTAACTATTCGGCTTCTGTATACAGGCACAATGAGTCTTGAGTTGTTACCTTATACCTTTGTGGGAGACAACTTTATCAACTACAACACAGTGCTTGTATATAGGGTTGTGCATTTAGTCTTATGGACTCTACTCATTTTGAAAGTTCCTGGGTTTAGCAGTTTTCCCCCAACCACCTTCAGTGAAGTTACTTCATACATTGGTGTGTACACTTAGATTCCTTTTTCACGTTTGCATCCCATCCTGACATCTTCCAACCTCCTAAATGATTTTTTAAGTTGTATAGTTAAGTGATCTCTCTCTCTCTCTCTCTCTCTATATATATATATATAACATATATATGTAATATAATGTAGTGTTGTAACTTCTAAAAATGCATGGTGTCCTGTATTCATCATTATGGTATCATATGGAATAGTGTCACTGTCCTAATAGCTGGATAACTTCACCAATTAAATCCTCACACTCTCTGACCCCCAAATCCCTGGTAACCATTCATCTGTTTTACAGTATTTCTATAGTTTTACCTTTTTCCAGGATGGCATATAATTTGAATCATACAATATGTAGCCTGAATGACTGCTTAGTTCATAATATGTAGTTAACATTCACTGGTATCTATGGTGCTTGATAGCCCATTACCTTTCTTACTGATGAATAGTATTCCATTGTGTGGATGTATAATTTACCTATTTATCTGTTGAAAGTCATCTTGGTTGCTTCCAGTTTTAGATGGTTCTGACAATAGCTAATATAAACATTGTGTGCAGGTTCTTATGTGGACACAATTTTTTAAATCAATTCAGTAAATACCTAGGGGTATTTACATGCTAGATCATAGGTTAAGACTATGCTTAGCATTATAAGAAACTACCACACTGTCTTCCAAAGTGGCTGTATTCGCACTAACAGTGAATGAGAATTCCCATTGTACAGTATTCTCGCCAGCAGTTGATGTCAGTTTGCTGGATTTGAGCCATCCTAAAAGGTGTGTAGTGGTGTCTCAGTGTTGTTTGAAGTTGCATTTCCTTGGTGATCACACACGTTGAGCATCTTTCTACATACTTATTAAGAAAAGGACTTTTCTTAAGGATCTCCAAGCTCCCCATTGGCTGTAGACTGGCTTTTCTGTGTTGGGAATATCTTACGGTTCAATCTAAATGTCTAGAAGTTGAGAGGAGAGAATTTTTAAATGGAAGTTTTCTTCTTTAAAATTTCAAAATGGCTGAAAACAGTGCTGATGTTTTCGCAAAAACGGATAACCGGGAGATGCCAGTATCCTTGCTGACAACGAGCCTACTCTCCGCATAATTATTTAAAAGGAAGCCGATTTGTGTTCCAGATGATACTATTTAAACATTTTTCCATAAAGAGCATGGCTTTTCCATGACTTCTGCCAAATGTCTTAAAAACCTCTGCCTCATCTCTGATTGTCCTTTATCCTCTGATTAAAGAACACTGGGCAGTTGCAAGGACCACCTCATAGACTTCAAACGCTTCTGGCTTTAATATTCTGTGCTAGACTCACAGAACTCTCTTACAGATGCTAAGCATTCAATCCTGGAGGCTCCGCTCCATCATCAGGTAATTAGTATTTTCATTAACTTGCTTATTGTCAAGGAAAATGAGCCTTGATCATCTAATTTTTCCTCAATGAGTTGAATATTGTAATATATCTATAATTAATGTGCTTTATGCCACAAACGTGTAATGGAGTGGAAATCTGAGGCTGCTCCCAGCAGTCACTGTCAGTAAATGTTTGATGAATAAACAGAGACTTTCTAATGGGAAATGGTGGCGACTTTTATAAGCAGACACAATAAAGACTTTATTAACATACTTAAGAAGCATTCTGGGAAATAGAATTGAATGCATTATTACTGTAGGCTCCTTTTGTGAAAAGTAAATTTTACTGTCCCCATAACAAATGTTTACTTGTTTGATGCAAGTTGTAGTATCAGTATTTTATGGTGTGTTCTACAATTTAATACAATGAAGCTTAAATTAGCTACATATTCCTTATGGACTTGAGATTGTGACAGGAAGTACCAGCCCCAAGTCTGTGTGTTAATCATTTGCAAACCTGGTTTACATGGCAAGGAAACAGTGCACCTATTTCAGGATTTTTAAGAGCTCAAAGACAGATTTCAAGGTATTTTTCCTAGATAATAAATAGAAGAACTGAGTACGGGCATGCATTTATTTCCACATATAAAGAGTGCTGTTTTAAATGACAGATCCCAAAAAGGGCCGGTGTGTTAAATTTTAGAATCTATAACCACATGTTCAAACGCAGAATCCAGAGACATGAAAATTTCATTGCAACTACATATTTTTCTTTGCTCGTGGAACCAGGTGGTTTGACTTAAGAATTGCCCTTTCTTCATTATTTGTTAAATAGAACCAGGAGGGCAGAAGGGAGCCTGTCCATTTGTTCTGCATTCGAAAGATGAGGGGTCTGCAGTGGGAAGATCTTACATGATTTTCCCATGGCAGTCAAGGGACTAGAGCCCAGGTGAACTGATGTTCTCATTGCACACCCTCCCCTCGGCATGGATTTCTGAGCCGTAAGCTCCTCCATCATCACCATTGAACAACTCTCGCTATGGTGTCCCCAGGACCAGGACGATGGCAGCTTGCACCTTTTTTTTTTAATGTTTTATTTATTTCTGAGAGAGAGAGAGAGGGAGAGAGAGAGAGAGAGAGAGAGCATGGGCAGGAGAGGGTCAGAGAGAGAAGAAGACACAGAATCTGAAACAGGCTCCAGGCTCTGTGCTCAGAGCCTGACGCGGGGCTCGAACCCATGAACCGCGAGATCATGGCTTGAGCCAAAGTCCGACGCTTAACCGACTGAGCCACCCACGGGCCCTGGCAGTTTGCGTCTTATACGGATGACCATGAATTGTTTCCAAGTCTGCCCTAGGCTGGCCCGAGCCTGGTCATAAGCATTCTGCTGAGGTGAACAGATGAGAACATCAATTTGGGCAAAGGACTGTGTCGGGTGGCATTTTAACCACATGGCAAGAAGGGAACCGATGTGTCCTTTACGTTGTACACAAAATGGATTTCCCAAAATGAAAATCAGGTCATGTCACCTGGCTTCTCAAAACCCAGTGGCTTCCCACTGTTCTTGGTTTGAGGACTAAACTTTTTACAAGGCCTTGAAGTCCTGATCACACTTCCAGCCCCTTCTTACAGCGCCCCCCTGCCCTGCCTCCCTGTTACCCCCGCAGGCCTCACTCAGCTCCTCATGTGCCTCCATATTCTCTCTCACCAGTGGCCTTTCTTCTGTTCTACCATCTCCTGCTCAGTCTTCAAAATCAGACGCAAACACCACTTTCATAGGGGAAGTTTCTCTAGGACAGCTTCTCTTCCATATACTCCTAGAACTGCGAACTGTTACAGCCTCTTCTTAGGGTCCCTGATGTCATCTGTGGGGTTATTTGTGTGAAGTCTGCCTCTTCCCACTAACTGGAAAGTTCTTTGAGCCCAATTTGTATTTATTTTTGCTTGCTGTTCCTAGCACCAAACACCTATGCCTGGCCCATAATAAATACTCAGAAACATATCATTTAGATAAATGGAATTATTTACACATAAGGGATAGAAGTATTCCTCTCACAGACAGGGTATTTAAATCACAGAGATGTGCAGAGTGTTCTGGCTACTGCGTAGTGTTTGGTGTGCACGGAGAGGTTGTAATTATACCGGGGCTCCTCTAATACGTGGAGGGAGAAACTATTCAGAAGAGAATGTGTGACGTGAACACAGAGCGATGAAAGGGAAAGACCTGTGGACATCTGGTTTTTGTTTTTTTTTTTCCAGAGCATAGTGTACCAGGCCAGTTATTGAACCTACATTCACTGCGAGCTCTGCTTTCTGTCTTTCAAAGGCCTTCGGGACACCCAGCTGTACATCCGTACATTGTGCCAAAGCAACCCAGGCGCCACGGCCTGAGCATTGCCTTCCGCCTCAGACCTGGTCCTCCCCTTCTCTGTAACACAAAAATTATTCTCTACGGCTTCTACCCTCTCAGTTCCCGACCGCAACGCAACCCATTAAAAAAAATTCTTCCCCTAAATATCTTCCCAAACTGTTCTCTCCTTTCCACCCTGCAGCCAGTGGCCCGCATTGGAATCATTTTACAAGGACAAATTCTTAGCTTTCTGAGTGGTTTCTCTGGTGCCCAAGACCATCCCCACCAGTGCGTCCTCTATACCACCAGGGTTTTCCTTTCAAGTGTTAAACCTGAGCAGGCCACTCCCTTATTTAAAATTTAAAATCCCACCTGTTTTTGGCCACCTATGGCCTCCAGGACAAAGTTGGAGCCCTTTACGACTGCAAGTTTAAGCTTTTCACGGTGTCACCATCAATTTATTTTTCCAGCATTGTCCTGGGTGCACGCCCTGAACTCCAGTCCTTTTGCGAACTGCTCTTTTTGTCCTTAACATGATCTTTCACTTTCAGGAATCGTGAAATACTCCTGCTTAAAATCCTCCAATAACTTCTCCAAACTGTCAGATTCAAATGCACCTAGATACATTTTATTTTGAAAGATTATGTTCATCAGTGAGAGATAGTTTAAGTTTTGGGTCTCATGAAATAAAAGTCCTTATAGTTTCTGATTGCTTACACTTGGTTGGAATTTTCAGGCTATGGCATAAGTAGTAGTATAAGGTGATAAGGTTAGAGAAATTTCAAATACAAAATGGCATCTAAGTTAATTCCCTTTACCCTCGATTCCCTTAAAATAGCAAAACAACATTTTATGAAGGCTGGGCATTATGTATATGAGATTTTGAGTAAGATGGTCTGAATTAGAAGTCTTCCTTCCTCTGTCCCTTGCTTAAGACTTTGGGCAAGTGGCCATTTTCTTAATCTTAGTTTTTTCATTTGGGCCTGTGGATAATGGTCATTGACATGGGTGTGTTTTCAGGGTCAGACTGAGGTAGAAAATACTGAATAAGGGCGCCTGGGTGGCTCAGTCAGTTAAGCATCCGACTTCAGCTCAGGTCATGATCTCACAGTTCGTGGGTTCGAGCCCTGTGTCGGGCTCTGTGCTGACAGCTAGCTCACAGCCTGGAGCTGTCTTTGGATTCTGTGTCTCCCTCTCTCTCTGACCCTCCCTTGCTCATGCTGTCTCTATCTCTCTCTCAAAAATAAATAAAACATTAAAAATTTTTTTTAAAAAGAAAGTGCTGAATAAATGAATTCAATTGTATTAGGTACTTCAAATATCTCCTTTCATTTTTCTCATTTGTTCTAAGCTCCAGACAATAACGTATCTTATTTTTTAGAAGTGGGCAGTATAATTTTTGATGGATGTGGTGGAGATCAAGTGGGTGAAATCATGAGAATTTCTGAGTTATGTTGAAGAGGAGTTTGTCAGCATTGCTGTCAAACAACTGGAAGCTAGGACTTCCTTATATTGGGTGTATTTTAATCTTGGTCTAAGTTTTTCTGTCTTATTTACTCTTCATCACCTCTTTGGTCAACAGTAGCTGGTTATTACTTGTATCCTTACTACATTTCCCATATGTCTTACATGTCTTTGCGTTTTCCATAAAACTTAAAACCAAGTTAACCTTTGGACACACAGAAATTGTTTGAGTCTGGATGGAAACATAATAAAAATATTCATTTTGGGTTGAGGGAAGGGGTTACTGGGTTAGGGATAAGGCATTTACATTTTAATTACATTTCTTTCCATATTCAATAAATATATGTTTATATGTGTGCTCATGGACACAGAATTGGAGAGGAAATACAGAAAGTGAAGCGTTTAAAGGCCCCCCTAAGTTGGAGGGCTTTGGCCTGTGGCAGTTTGTTTGTTTTGAGAGAGAGAGACAGAGAGAGGGAGAGAGAGAGAGGGAGAGAGACGGAGAAAACACACCAGGGAGGGGCAGGGCAGAGAGAGGAAACAGAGAATCCGATATTAGCCTAGAGCCCCATGGGGCTCCATCTCACCAACCGTGAGATCACGCCCTGGGCTGAAATCAAGAGTCAGACACTTAACTGACTGAGCCACCCAGGAGCCCCTGTGACAGTCTAGTTTTAAGCCTTTTGCTTTTTCCTCCCAGTGAACCATGCTCATTATTAACAAGAGTTGTGCAAATGTTAATTTTTGTGATTATTCTTAACCGTGGCCACCCTCCTTTCACCCAACCTGTCCTGGATGCTCTTTCCCCCAATGAGTGTTGCAGTGAGAGGGGCAAGGATTCAATGGGCACCTGTTCTTCCTGCACCTGCTGCATGATAAGCCTGCAGGAAAAGTTAGTCCTCCCCTCCCCCACCCTTAGCACGGGCCATAGGACATTTGAGATTGGATCCCTATCAAAGCCTTAAGCCAGACTAATTAAGCTCCAATCAATATTAACTTCTTGGAGAGTTGGGTGGTTGAGGCCTTTTCTGAGTGTGGGACTGAGAGGCTCCTGTGAAGCTCGAGTGACTGGCTGACAGCTGGTGTGGGAGCCACTGAGGTCTTCCAGGGGGGCCTGTGGGCTTGAACCAGAAAGTGGAGGGAGACCTTTTCAGTTCTGCCACTTGGTAGCTGCGTGGCTTCTGATATGCCGATGGCCTTTCCTGAGTCACTATGTCCTTAAATGCAATGAGAGAAGCGACAGTGTGGATGAGAGCATTAGCAATGATGTATGTAAGTGCCTAGCATATGCCTAACACATAATCACTTCTTAATAAATAATAATAACAATATCATGATAATGTGTTGTTCCCCTCCTTCTTTTTTATTTCTTCTTTTCCTCTTTCTTCAATACAACATGAGCAAGTAAGAAGCCACAATTAATCTAACAACTTCAAAACCTTTAAAACAAAAATAAAAAACAAAACACCAAGCATTTTAAGTACCTTTAAAATAAGCTAGGGATCTTGACCAAAATAGAGAGAAGATGATACAAATGTCTGTACATTTTATACCTTCTGTACAGTTGTGGCTGAAAGATCAAATTATTGAGCGAGAGTCACCACGGTANAAAAAAAAAAAAAAAAAGAGGTATTTTTGTATATTTATTTGCTGGGGAGAGATGAAGTTTTTGCCTTTCAGAATGGGAACTAGATTAGAAATTGTAGTGAGTTTGTTTATTAACTCAATTATAAACCATTTAATGTTACCCTACTTAAAATTCTCAGCTCTTTGTAAATATCCTACTAAATATACAGAAAAATTTTACTTTCACATAAAGAGATCACCTATTGTCTTCTCCTGGGATTCAGTTGAACGATGTATTTCTGAAGTGACAATAAAAGCATTGGAAGGGAATAGGCAAAAATTCTAAAGAGTATAATTTAATGGCCTGCGGGTGTATATAAAGCAGATAATGCTATTTATATAAATAGAAAAGTCATAGTGATCCTCAAATGACAAAAAGACTTTATGTGACTTGGTTCCTTTCTAAATTGTTTCTGAATGGTTATACCAGATTTTACTGGTTGCATTTTTCTATTTTAATTTTCTATTTTTGAAGTTCAGTGACACTAACAGAATCCTTCAAGAGACGAGTACTGAATAGAATCACGGCTTAAAATGTAAAACTCATAATAAATTTACAGACTACCTAAAATAAAAGTATAAGAAATGTAATTTTTTATCTTGCTGAATGAAGACAGAAGGGAAAACAAAGTGGGCAAAATAATCCATGTAAAGGCATCTGGGTCCTGAGGCATGCTGACACTTCCCTAACGGACGATAGTGCACATAAAAATAATTAATCATATGGAGAAGGCATTGCCAAGGTTAGAAGCGAGGTCTCTGGTTTTTAATGGAAATGTTCCATGTGTGAACTAAAAGAACAATGTCCCTAGCTCAAGCGTTGGGGCATCTGTCATACTTAGCTCAGAATAGTTCAGGAGTTCAGTAAAATATCAGATAGAGTTCAGCACTTTTATTTCTTGGGGTATTAAAACTATATATAATAAGAAAAAAAGGGGTTGTGATGAACTACGTAACATGGTGGGTAGAACATCAAAGAGATTAGACTTAGAATCTCTGAAATCTCAGGGAAAAAAAATTTCCCCTATTATAGCTACTACTTTATTTTGCAGGATTTTTGTTGCTGTTTATGGGTGCTTCTGAAAATATTGAAGTAAATGATAAGCAAGTTCATAAGGAAAAACATACACTGAACTAGAAGGAAGAAGTCTTGAATATATTTCATTGATTAATTTAATAAACCAGGTTAATGTGCTCATTTCTTTTTGGCTCTTGGAGAAAGTGTAGACAGGTAAAATGGAGTCTTCTGGGGAGTGACTGATGGTTAAATTGTAGGGTTCTTTTTTCTGTGGCTGTATATGGAAAACTGCCGCTTGAGGGCCCTGCCTGGGGTGGGGGTTGGGGGTTTCCAGTGGGCACGGGGCTCCTGAGGGGTATAGGATGGAATGTATTCCTGGAAAAGGCATGACCTGTGCTTCCAGGGCCAAATGCACAGACTAGAAGGCTGGACTTCCTTGGTCCACTGAAGTTGACGAACACACTGTCATTCATTATCCAATCAGGAGCTTAATTCTTTCAGTCTGTGGAAGTGCTAATTCCTGAATGTAGTTAATACAGTTGCCCTGGGAGAATTTTGCTCAATAAGCAGGATTCTCTGCAGAAGTGGCCAATGCTGGGATGAAGGTATTGGATCCATGATGGGCTGAAGGCAGTTCAGGACCTCTTTGGGAGGGTGGGAGAGGGGTGTGTGTATAACAATTAGCACAAAAGTATAAGATGAGATGATTATAATGCTGTTTGAATTTTTGAATATAAAAACTGGATTTCACAGTCTTAACTCACTTTAAATATTTAAAAAAATATTTACTTATTTTTGAGAGAGAGCATGAGAATCCCAAGCAGGGATTCGAACCCATGAAGCTGTGAGATCATGACCTGAGCCAAAATGAAAAGTCAGACAGTCAACCTACCGAGCCACCCAGGTGCCCCTCTTGACTCATTTTCAATCTCATGAACACCCCCATGGTTGGATGACAGTATTAAGGCTTTCAGGTCTTTCCTGGACAAGATGGGAAACTCTGCCCTCTGCCCACCCTCCTCCCACTCCCCCCACCGCAGAGGAAGAGGATGGCTGGAACGTATATGGGGCCACACTGAAGTGGTAATGAACTTCCCACTAAGTCTCTTTGCCAGAATGGTCTAAACTGCTAGGGCTGAAGCATTCTTCTTTTCCTTGTGGGTGTCCATCTGCTTTGGATTCTGTTTTTATGGTTTAAGATTATTGATGATTATCATGGGAGGAGGGGAGAGTGTTTCTTCTCTGAATCGAAAGCACACACAGAACACCACACGATTTGCAAATACTTTTCTTTGATTTGTTGGAATAGCAAGTCCCGAAGTGCAGCTATGGGGAAGGCGGGAGGGGGGTGATCAATCTTTTTCATCCGATTCATCTGATAAGTACTTGTGTTACTTGGTGCTGTGACTCACTCTATGACCTGATCCTTTGCTTGGTGGAGAGATTACATATTAATGTCTTGAGAGAGCTGGAGACATTGGGCTGAGCAGTCTGGAAAGAAACACGAGAGGATTTGCCTGGACTTAAAAAAGGCTGGCTCTTTGAAATCCTCCAAGTTTTCCAAAGCATCAATTAGCTCAGATAAAAATGCAAATCAAAGGAAAACTTTCTCAATCTTTTAATATATAAATTCATAACTCAGTTTCCCGGCCCATCTTTTAGGTGCCCCCACCCCCACATCCCTCATAAGCATGATGATAAGTTTAGAGTTTGAAGTTTACCTATTATTTTTAGAGGATGGCTTTTGGAAAGAATAAAAAAAAGAAACTGCGATTTTAAATATACATGTACTCGAGAGCTTTTGAGGAGAAGCTTAAGATGTACAGGGTACACAATGATTGAAATTTTATATAAATTTTATTAGCCAAAACACTGAAGTCAGACAGATAATGAGATTCAAACATTGTGTCTGCCACTCAATTATTTTGTGACCTTGAACAAGTTTATCCATCCACATCTTCTTATCCTCACCTGTCAAATGGGATGATAATGGAACCTATTTCTTCCCTTGTGTCCTTATGAGCAATGAGCAAGATAATACATTTAAAATGCCTGGTATGCTCTCAGGCACCTGGGAACATTTTACAAAAACGTTAGCTATTTTTGTAATTGCTATTGTTTTCATTATTTTTATTCCCCAGCTCTGTTTTATTTTCTTCTGTCTTCTAGAATTTTCTGCATTCAGTCCGTCAAGGACTAAGTGAATTGAATTGGACGCAGAAATGTCCAGTTTTCCTCTATAACATCCACCGTGACCCATACTGTCTACCTCGCCAGCGTGCGCTCTGAAGCTTGCAAATCATTCAGATACACGGGAAGCCCCAGGAATACTCGTCACCTAGGCTTGAACCACTCGCTGGCTTTTTCTTGTTTCGTTCATATTGTACATTTATTATTATTATTTTAAATGTTTATTTCTTTTGAAAGAGAGTGAGAGAGCGTGTGCGTGCGAGAGCGTGTGCGAGCGAGCAGGCCAGGGACAGAGAGAGAGGGAGAGAGAGAATCCCAGGCAGGCTCCACACTCGGTGCGGAGCTGGAAGCGAGGCTCGATCCACAACCGTGAGATTATGACCTGAGCTGATGATCAGGATTTGGACACTTGACCGACTGAGCCACCCAGGTGCCCTTCCTCCAACTTTTTTTTTTTAATTTTTAAGGTTTTTGTTTCTCTAATGCATCTTTCAATTGAGTTTGTTTTCCATCATAGTTATATGGGATCTATAATGAATATTTAATTGCTTCACCCTTCTTTCATCTGAAGCCTGTTAATTAAAGCTTGTATATGTTTCTCTTTTCCCTGGTGCTTCTGAAGCAACTTTTTAACTTGTAGCTACTTTCCATTTAAGAAAACCAATATTCAGTTTTCTCTTCTTCCTCTTCCCTCTCTCCTGTCTGCTTTTCCCTGGGCCCTGGCGCAAAGCAGCGGAAGCCCCCTGCCTCCCGGCTGCAGCCTGCGGGCTGTGTCGGGGCCTCCCAGCGTCCGAGCGGATGGCCAGAGACTCTTCCACTGTTGCCTGCAATCGCTCCCGCGCCCAAGCGTACAGGGTGCCTCCTCCGCGGTCCTCGGTGCCCAATTCCTTCCCCTCGCGACGCAGCGCTTCCGGGCGGAGGACCAGAGCGCCCCGTGTGCGGTGTCCAGCAGCCAGAGCTGAGGAAGAGGGTCTCCTTCTGGGAGGCTATTGTGCCAGAGGAAGGGGTTAGCGGCCCAAGCATCAGCTCTCACATGCCAGGTTCAGATGCGGGCTTGGCCACTGTCCTCATGCGGTGTTTGAGTCATGCTCGGCCTGTGCCTTTGGGAAGGCGAGGGTTGCTGATGACAGCCTTGGCGACCCCTGCTCCAGATTCTCCTAGGGCCAGGGACCCGTTGGGATTATTTTTGCATCATAGACATAAGAGCTGGGTTCTTTTTTTCCTTGGTGAAATATAGATCCATGCATCTCAGAACTTCACGTCTGGGGAGAAATCCTTTGACTTTTCACCTGCATTTTTCTTCTGGTGCAAATGGGGATAATGTCATTATTGCCAATTCCTGAGTGGAGCTGGGGGAATAATCCCTTAGATACGTCTAACGTTAACGGGATATAGAATCAGGAAAATGCCCGCACAGCCACCGTGAACTGCTGATTTATGTTGCTTTTGTGGCCTATCTCTTTACTTTCTCAGTGTAGTAAATAACTTGTGTAAGGCCCACATAAGACATAGCTGAGATCTGAACTTAGCCTCTATCTGGTCTTTCTTTCCATCACCTCATGTTGCCCCTGACCTGCTGCTGTGGAGCAACAGTGCCAGCTTCTCTGGAAACTTCCACTCAGTCTTACCGTAGCTCTGTGTTGGTCCTTGTGGGAGGCCAGAATCAAGGAGCAGGCAGCAGCTCACCGAAGCACAGAAAATATCCTGAGTCAGGGATTCTTCTCCCACCCTGAGCCCCGCCCTTTCTAAAGATGGGAACTGTTTTTATTTGCATCGCAGCCTTTAAGTTAATTAATGGGAATTAATACGTGTGTAAGAACTTCAGAAATTTCCCAAAGGCTCATTATAAATTTAGTGTAAAAAGAGCACTGGATATTTTTTTAAAGACAGGGCTCTCATTAAATTTTTAGGTTATTAATAAAAACATTTTTATCAGGGCAAGTTGAGTGTGAGTGCTGGATGAAGACATCAGTGAAGGCACTTGAGCCGAATTCAACCGACTCCTGTAAGAGAAGCCATAAGGGGTGTGTGTGTGTGTGTGTGTGTGTTTGGTGGAGGGGAGAGGAGGCCGGTAGTGGAAAGTACCAAAGGCTCCCAGAAAAGCACATATCTATAATTCCCTTTCATTAGGAAAAGGGTCCCAATTTAATTGTTTGTATTATCAAATCATCTAAGGCTTCCTCCACTATTATAGGATGTAGCAAAAAAAAAAAAAGCATTTAGTGGCATATAAAAACAGAATGGAGTGTCTGCTTATTTGGGAATTTATATCTGTTTATTCATTTATGACCACCAGCCAGGTAGCTTGATCAATGATAATAGGAGAGCTTTATGAGGAACGTTGCACGCGCCAACTCCCCTGTTTCCACAGAGAATAAATGTACAGAAGTAAATCTTAGAACAAACAGAAAAGTGGTTTAACTTATGCTCTCTCTAACGGTCTTTGAATAGAGGCTGATCCCGCCCGGGCCTCTGTGGGCTTTCCCCCGGCTTAGCTCATTGTCTTTAGAGCCAGCAGCCACCTTGGGGATGCCAGCCGCCCACGGCACACCTGGCCTTTCTGTGAACCCGAAAGGTCATGCTGGGGATGCTTGCAAACCCCAGTAACCGTGGCTCAGGCCTTTGCCAGGGTGCTCGAGCCGTCGTTCGGCTGTGGAGAAGTGGCACATCTTTGTCACAAACACCACCCCTTGGGCGGCTTCTCGCTTCTGCACTGCCAGTCCCAGTGCTCAGAACGGTCTCGAAGTGACCAGCATACTTGTTACAGAGCACTTTCACACCATTGCGAAGAGCCTCTGGGCTCTTTCAACTAATTTCTCTTCTGGGCTAAACAGCTTTAGTTGTTTCCCTTCGCCATTCTTTGTCAAATGTTCTAACTCCTAGAAGCCTTGACATCCAAGTTGTCTCCCCTCTGAAAATCCTACAATTTAACAACACATTTCCCAAGATCTGACGTCTGGAAGTGGACACCGTGAGCCCTGGGGGGTCCACGGGATCACAGGGTAGTGTGATACCATCGCCCGCCTGCGTCCGGAGCCTGTATCCCAGCTGCCGCAGCTAACGGTAAGGCTGTCAGTTTCTTATGGACAGGAACTGGCCTTGGTCACAGTAGGCAGAAGAGTAAATGAATAAGGTTGTCCGAGTGCTTTTTAACAACAACGGCCACACTTCACAGAGCACTGCTAAGTACGCATTTCCCCCTCCCCTTTGCAGTCAGATGGCTCCCTGGACCCTAGCAGGAGCTCTGTCTCCCCATTTTCAGGTCAAACAACCTCTTTCCAGCTCTGACACTTGATGCCGCTCTGGCCACCTGAGATCACCCCAAGTTCCCTTTGTCTTCCGGAACTCCAGCCACACCACCTGGTCTTGGGCCGCACGCAGACCTGAAGTATAGGTCGTCTACGCTTCTTGTAGGTTAGTGTCAAAGGTATTTGAGCAGATGGACCCTCACACTCGTCAATCCACTGGCCTCCTCTTCACCCTCGCTCTGAATCTGGTGAATTCTACCACCACAGCCATCACATCTACATGGGAGCCGCAAGTACCAAACCTCAAACTTGCTCTTTGTCCTTCTAAAATAAAAACACGCGGAAGGTAGGCATTCCTTACATTCTCACATCTAGTCATTACGAATTCAAATTTCCCGCATTATATTGGGTGCTAGGAGTACAGAGAAGATCAGAAGGGACAAGGCCCCTGTTTTCATGAGGTTTACATGGCAAGGAACTAAAATAAACAAATAAAATAATTGCAATTATTGATTGAATTTAATTAGGTTGACTGTGATTGGCCTTACGAAGGAAGTAGGCAGACGGATGAGAGAGTTCTGGGCAGAGCCTGCTTTGTGTAGAGCAGGCAGGGCCTCAGGCAGTGACTGCAGGGTGGGAAGCAACACTAGTCAAGACCATCCTAAGCCCAGGGAACAGCTATAGCCCAGTGGCTAGAACGGGATTTGTATGCCCCACAGAGCTGACAAAAAGCTAGTGTGACTGGAGCAGTGTGCCTTATATGGGTTTCACTTGGAATACGACAGGAAGCCCCTGAGGAGTTCACCTGGTGGATGCAGAATGGTCTGGTTCCCATATTTTGAAGGGCCTTTTGCTGTGTGATGATCGCGGCTAAGTGAGGCAAGAAAGGGCTTCTACCGGTCGGTGGCAGTGGAATTGGGAAGATAGATTCAAAATATATTCTGGATGTATCCTGCATACAGGTCAAATGTGAGAGGTGAAGGGAAAGGATGAGTAAGGGTGACTTCAGCAATCGGAGTGAGGGCCATTCACGAAGATGGGGAGACTGGGAGAAGGATGATCTGGGGAGGAGGCTGGCTGCCCAGAGTCATCTGGGACATGTTAAGTTTTAAATGAATCTGTGACAAGAACGCAGAAAGCTAGGAAAACAGATAAGATAATTTTAATTGCCAGAAACAATTTCAAATGTGCAGGAAAGTAAAGGTAATTACCATTGATCCTGTGGCTTAGCCTTGAAGGGTACAGAGTCAAAACAATGTCCATGCTGAATGTTAATGTAAGCAAACAATTAAAATAACTATATTGAGAAGCTGGGGTGTAAGAGGTGGGCATCTGTCTATGGTGGAGACTAGGAAGGAAAGAGTGTAACATCCTAATCTTCAAAGTGGGGAGTCAATAGATCATGTCCTGAGCTGAAAATATCCAGTACAAGCAACGTAAGCATGTCACTTAGAATATAGACGTAAATACTAACAGAATCAGCTACAAATGTTAAAAGTGGTTACCTCTAAAGAAGAGGAAGTTGAGGGTGCCGGGAGGAAGAGGCTAATGATTATTAAAATTTATAGACCTGGGTGAATCTATAAAGTATGTGTATATATATATTTAATAAAAATAAAAGGTTAAAAATTGAAGAGAGCCAACCAACTCTACAAGGACAGCAAGATAGCCAGCCTTATGAGCATACCTAAATCCCAGGGTGAACTCAGAATTTATGCAAAGCTCAAAAGAAGGATGCTGTTATTAGAAATGCTTCTGCAGATAATATAGCTCGTTTACTTCTGATAACGGTTCTCTAAAATAGATACTTGTGTTACCATTTTACAGATGGGAAAACTGAGGCTCAAAGAAATTAACTTGCTTGAGATCACCATTCATTCATTCATTTGTTCACTTACTCGATATTTATGCATCATCTCTTCTGCACCAACCAGACTAGAAGATGGCCATAGATTTTCAGACTTTAGAGTTTGTGTTCTTTTCCTTCTACCATTTTGTCTCCATGAAAACAGGCCCCCCCCAAACTAGAGAAATCCCATGGACAGGCTCTTTAAGAGAATGTGATTTTAAAGGGAATGGAAAGTGTAAATAAATATGTAATTCTGACTGTGCAAGCAGGACTAACAAGTGAGAAGGAAAGGAGATTGAGGGTTAAAGCACCTAAAATAGTTATAAAATTAATTCTCTTATGAGCTCAGATTTTGTAATATACCAAATAAGCCAGAAAGAACTCATGACTAAGAAAAAGCAGAGAAGATGGGCACAAACCTTTAAGATTTGAGTCACAATGGGTGTAGATCAATACAAGATAAAATTTTATTCATGTCCAAGATCGCCAAAAATGGCTGGGAAAAGTGTGGCTGCATCTGCTGTTCAGAGATGTTACGATGTTAACACATATCAAAGAAAAAGCCAACCTATTCTTTAATTCAGTTTGTTTCTATTTTCTTCATCAAGGAGAATGGTTTTAAAATGAAAAAAAAAGAACATAAAAATTGCTTAAAGGTGTTTAAAGACCAAAACCTAAGAAGAGATAGTGAGTTAATGCTTGGAGAATTTACAAGAATTTAAATAAGTGTAGTTCCCCAAACCCAATAGAATTATATGCAAGCTTATGGAAGTTTCTTGTATTTTGACCATTGAGTCATCCATGAAAATCAAACATTTCAACCCAGAGTACTGGGACACAGGAGTTACAATAAAATAGTGAGGAACATTGTAAAATGCTGATATATTAAGACTCAAGATGTAAGACGAATTTGTTGGCTCGAGCATTGGCTGAGAGGAAAGAAGACTTTCTAGGAAAGACAAGAATTCCTTCAAGGCCAGGCACCAGCAGCCTCTGCACCAAAGACACTGGCAGCAAAGCTGGCATCTTGGATGGCACAGACCTTCACCACCGAGCTGTGGTGCCTTCATAGCACGGTTGTTCCTTTGGTTGTTTGCAGCTACAAGACGACCAAAATGAGAGGTAGACTTTGGTAAGCAGGAAGAGGGGTTCCTGGAATGTAGCTGAAAACCCCTTTTCAGAATTCCCAGGTCTACTTTGAAGGAATCTGGGGAGAGCTGGGGTTCTTGAGAAAGCCATGGGAACAGAGCATGAGCATTCTGTTTTTTTCACTATTGTTACAAGGCTTCAGTGAAACACACTCTCGGTTTTTCAGAGATATTCTTGACTGGTATAGTGAGCCACTGATACTAATAGCCAATGTGTATTAATAGTCTAGGTAATGTCCATGTTTTATAGAGCATTCCTATGGGATGGTTTTTAAAAAATTATTTGCTGCTTTATTTTTTCTTTTTAATGTTTATTTTTTGAAGGAGAGAGAGACAGAATGCAAACAGGGGAGGGACAGAAAGAGAGGGAGACACAGAATCTGAAACAGACTCCAGGCTCTGAGCTATCAGCACAGAGCCTGACGTGGGGCTTGAACCCATGAACCATGAGATCATGACCTGAGCTAAAGTTGGATGCTTAACTGACTGAGCCACTCAGGTGCCCTCTTATGGGTTTTTTTGATCCAAAGGAATGAATTCTTAGTGGAGGAAATTTCGGCTTTAATGGTCTAAGAATATGACTTAACAGAGGACCTTTTCCCTGTTCCCCTCCCTCGTATTTAAAACATTTTTTTAAACATTTATCAGCTTTTGAGCGACAGAGCCAGATCGCAAGCAGGGGAGATGCAAAGAGAGAGGGAGACACAGAATCTGAAGCAAGCTACAGGCTCTGAGCTGTCAGCACAGAGCCGGATGCAGGGCTTGAATCCACAGCGTGAGATCATGACCTGAGCGGAAGTTGGTTGCCCAACCGACTGAGCCACCCAGGCGCCCCTGGCCCTCCCTCATATTTCTCATAACTGGTGTTCCATCTCTGCTTGCCATGTACTTCTATAATATGTCTTTGGATCTCCCGTCTCTTTCTCTTTATTGAGGTCTTTGAATTATTTTCTGATTTTCACAGTGGTGTATGTCAACTGAAGTAGGAGCGTGTAGATGCACTTGTAAGGTCTAGAGATCCATTTCCTTCATCCTATTTAAAGCAGTACAAAGAGCACACTAACCAGATTGACTTCATGTTTCAGATGTTTAACAAATGTTACGAGCCAGAGTGTGTATCTCAAATGTATATTTATATAGTTGTGCACTGTAGAATGTGTCTTCAGGGTACTATTGTAAACAAGCTGTCAAGCCTAACTGGGTTATCTTGGGGGAAAAAAAACAACTTTTGTTGCACGTGCCATTTACAAACCTTGTAAGAAACATCCACTGATCGAATCGATTGTGCACGTTTAAATACATGAGGTACTGTGATAGTTTTTCAAAAATCCAAAGCTTAGACTTTCGCCTATTTAGTTTTCAGGAAAGCTATCTATTTTAAACATTAAATTTCAGCCAATTAACAAAGTACCTTAAAGTTTTTACCATGGAAACTGTTTTCATACTTTGAGGAAATAAAATTAAATGATTATGTAATGTTGAGAGAGAATGTCAGACTTTTGAATAAAGTAATATACTCACTCTTCTATTTTTATTAGAAAATAAGCAGCATTATCCCAAACATCCCAAGTTTCTGTAATTAAATCTAAATTTGTTTTCATCGGAAACATAGAACACTAGAATTCCTAAAATAAAATTTTACTCATTACATTTAATTTTCAGGGTTTTTTTGGTAAGGAAAATTAATGGAGTAGAGGATCAGCCTCAGCAGTAGCAGAGTTTGGAGTAGGGGAGACTATAGCCAAGGTTATCAGGGAAGGCTTCCTGGAGGAAGGGAGATTTGAACTAGGCCCTAGAGAATGAAAAGAATGGATTCCAACTTGAGGACCCTTAGGAAGGAGGAACATATAGGAAAAATCTAGGCATGTCTGGGAAATAATGACTAATGCCATTGAGAATAAAGTGTGTAAGTAGTGGGTCCATTGAAGGATCTTTCACAGTAATCCACGAAAGACATTGTGGTAGAGGCAAAGCATTCATTGACTTCTTGATCCATTTGTCCTGCATCTGTTTACTGAGCTGTAGACACTGAGAATATAAAGGACGGGATGTGTGAAGTGAATTATGACAGGTCTTTGGACAGAGTACAGCAACAGGCTTGTACAGGGTAGGCAGGGAAGGCTGAAGTTCTCAAACACTCAGAGGAAAATCACCAATGATACATATGCGCGATAGAAAAGTGCCTTCCACTGTAGCCCGAGGAGTTAAAATAAGCTGCAGTGGAAAAAATTTCCTATAGCATTGACTTCCATTCCTTAATTCAGCAAGTTTTGCTGGAGCCCCCGACTCTGTGCATACTGCTGTGCTAACAGAAGGGATTCTCAGCTGCTGGAATGGGTAGCAAGAAAGGCATAGAGCTTCCTCCCAGAATGTGTTGCAGGAGAGCGCAAGCCTGTCTGGAATGGTTAGAGCTCAGGGCACAGAGGGCCTGTGACCTCTTTGNCTCGGGTCATCATTATGGACAATGGCTATCTTTGAACTACAGATTTGCAGAAGTGCCAACTATTAATAGACAGGAGAGAGCAGAGTTTACTGTAATAGGCTGACAAATATAGATCTGAGATATCATTATATGGCCAATTTCTCTTCTGCCCGCAAAAGCTTTGTTGGCCCTTGAATATGTTCCTTTCTCTCTTGCTCCACTGAACACAAATGGCTAGTACACAGCATATTCTGGTTCTGCCTGCGAAAAAAGATAGGACACAAAATAAGACATAAACTCTGGTCTTATAGGCCCCGTTTCTTATTTTCATTTATTTATTGTCGGGCTTCTTAAAGGGCCCAACTGACTTCTTCTGCATCCTTTGCTCCTGTCCCCTCTCTGAGCAGCCCAGAGCGTTCGGACTTACATTTATTTTCATGCATGATTTACAAGCCTTCTTTTTGGGAATCTTGATGCTAGGTCACTAAGAGAGAATCCTCAAGTCATGTCAGGGAAAAGATATACTTTTATTTAACGGAGCAATAAACCGGTTATGGAGTCTCCTTAGAACTTTTTAAAAAGGTTGCTGTAGGCAATAGTTTGAATGTCGTCCAAATCCTGAACGTATCTTTTTCAGTCTTAAATAATTATAGAGCTGGCGCATTTTTGTGATTATCCCGGTGATAGACTCACCCAGAAATAGAGCAAATGGCTCTTATAATAGTGTCCCCACAGTGGTTCCTTCCGTGAATGAAGACTAAAATAAAATAGTCAAACTTGAGGGAGTTTTAGCTGTAACCTGAAAAAATATTTGAGTGATTCTGTGTCTCCGCTTGTGAAAACGCTAAGATCAAATTCTGATATATTTTTAAGGGCAACAGGATGCAACTCGAGTTACCGCTGAATGCAAAGCCATAGCACTGTGGGTTTTTAAGTGAATGATAAGTGTCAGTTCAGGTTCCCTGTACTGTTGAATTGCTTATCTCGAGTAAGCCATGGTAGAATCATGGTTTGGGACTTGAAAACATTCTTCCCTTACAGATCTGTTTTCTACCACCTCAACTCTGCCCTCTACTTTGTTACAAAATATTCTACTGTGTTTTCCTCACAGATTTCCTTGCCTGTGGGTATTTTATAACATTGTGGTCGTATCAGTTTTCCATGGCTCACACTTTTGTCATTTTAACCCTGAATTTGAGGACTATGTTTCCAGTCTTTAATTAGGCAACTCTATTTTTTTTAATCCATTTATCTATAACACAGAAGGATTTACTTTGAAGATTTCTTTTTTAATAATGCATTGTGAAACTAGAAGGTATCATTCATATTGCAAACGTGGGCACATTTCAACTAGAAAACAGTGAGAAAATAAATGACTCAGAAATCTGCTGCTGGTGGTGAACTGAAGACTCTCATGTTTGTTACAGTTCTTATTTGCTAGTGTAATGTAGACTTTTGAATTATTATATACATCTATGAACATATTGGCTGAATCGGAGAACTGGATAAAAATCCAAGTAGATAGTATGACCTTTAGACCTTATTTATTGGCAGGAACTAATATGTCTGAAGAAATGCTGTTTGGATAATCATTGTTTCTATTTCTCACATGCTGACAAGTGCCAGGCATTGAGAAGTTCGCCGAGAATACCGTGGGGAGCAGGATAAATCTCTGGCTGGAAGGGCTTGACATCTAGTGGGGAATAAGCCATCACATTACTGTGGGATACATTCTATGACTGGAAAGTACTGGGAGACACATGGGAACGGAGAGTAACTCCACTGCAGGGAACAGCAAATAACTCCTGAAGTAATGTTAAAGCTGCCGAGGTAGGCAGGACTCCAGTGACTGTTCCCCAGTGAGTGTGGCTTTATGTAATGCCCCTCCCTTGAGGGTAGTAGCCCTTTGTGTAATGCCTCTCCTGAGGGCAAGACCTGTAATTTACTTCCATCCTTAGAATACAGCAAAGGTGCTAGGATATTACGCCCATGATTACACCACATTGTATGAAAAGGTGGAGGGAATTTGCAAATGTAAATCAGGCTCCTAATCTACCAACTTCAGGTTAACCCGGAGGGAGATTATTTTGCATGGGCTGGCCTTATCAGCCCAGCTCTTGAAAAAAGACCAGAAGGCAGGAAGATTGGACTCTTGTCTCTGAATCAGTAGCTGCCGTGTTTCTAGTGGCTCTGGGAGTGGGCCCAAAGGTGAAGAATTGTTGGGGGGGCGGGGGGGGCGGGTCTCTGGAAGCTGAAAGCAGAGGCTGGCTGACAGCCAGCAAGAAAGCAGGAACCTCCATCCCACAACCACAAGGAATTAAATTCTGCCAACGACTGCATGAGCTTGGGAGAGAACCTTGTGCTCCCGAAAGGACTGTGGCTCAAACTGACACCCAGCTTACAGCCAGGTGGCATCCTGAGCCAAGGACCCTAAGTGCTGGGCTGCACTCACACTCCTGACTCATGCAAAGTCTGAGATGATCCACATGTGTTGAGGCAGCTACCTTTGTTATACAGCGTTAGAAAGCTCATCCAGAGCGCCTGGATAGCTCAGTCGGTTAAGTGTCCGACTTTGGCTCAGGTCATGATTTCACCGTTCGTGAGTTCAGGCCCCGCGGCGGGCTCTGTGCTGACAGCTCGGAGCCTGGAGCCTGCTTCAGATTCTGTGTCTCCTTTCTCTGCCCTTTCCCTACTCGGACTCTGTCTCTCTCTGTCTCTCTGTCTCTCCTCAAAAAATAAATACACGTTAAAAAAAAAAAAAAGAAAGCTCATCCAGCCGAGAAGTGACCGACAGTCCTCAGAAGGGGAATGTTCCAGGATTTTAGCAGAATGTGTAAAATCACAGGCTTTCTGGTCAACATTAACTTCTTACTTAGCCAGCTGCCTCTGAGCAGGCTACTTAACCTCTCATTTTTCCTAATCTGGAAAATGGATATTGTCACTGTCATCACCGTCACCATCCTCCTTACCATCATCATTATCATCACCACCACCCATCACTGTCCCATCCTTGTCATTGTCATCTTAATCATCACCGTCATGATTCTTCCTTACAGGGCTATTGTGAGGATTAAGTGAACTAGGCTGCTGAGTGATTTTAAATAGAAGCAGGGCATGAACAGAGCCAGGATTCGACTTCAGTCTGTCTGACCCTGGGTTCCAGAAGGCTCTTCTCAACTGTAATGTAGATTGTCCTTTTCTGTTGTTACGCGTTCACATTTAGTCATCTGACAGATCTGAGTTCAAGATCCAGCCTCACTTTGAACAAGAAATTAAAACTCTAGGGTCAGTTTCCTCATATATAAGATACGCAATAATAGTACCCAGCTTATAGGGCTCTAAGGATTAAATGAGATAGCATATATGAAGGGAGTAGCAAAGCACACACTTAAGCATTTCTTAAATAGCGTATATTGCTTAAGAAATGTTTATATGTATTATTATTTGCAGATTTCAGCCATTGTATATATGATCCACATACGTAGTCATATCTGCACACATATGAAAAGGTTCTCTGCATAATGCATAGATTATGGAGGAAGATGATGAAGATCATTGAAACTAAGACACAGTTTAATTGGTCTGGAATGCTTCAGGTCAGGTAAGCACCAAGAATCAGTGGACATGTTAGATTTGCAAAGCAAACACAGTCGTCGTGTTTCTTAATTTTAAAAATTCTTCACTGTAATTACTTCCTGTGTGTGTGGATGTAGCCGAGCCAACGATTTATACCCCTCAGGTCCTTCTTCACTGATTATATAATTATTTGTTCTTTGATTTTCAAGGGCTGAATCATTGCTTTCCATTTCTATAGCTTCCTTTTTTTCAGAAGGGCTTGCCTTGCCCTGTTAATAGGTCCCGGTGATGTTTCGTTGGCTGAAAGCACGCTTTTTTCACACAATGTGGCTTATTATTACTATAATTTTCTAAGCTTGGCTATTGCCACGGCTAGTCCAGAACAAGCCGAAAACCGAAAATGCTGGAAGTTATGATGAGGAGTGGAGAAGATTTGTTTTATTTTCTCCTGGTGCTAACGCGGTCTTTCCCGTGGCTGCTCTGCTTGTTTTATTGGCACTTCTGCTTCCGCCTTCTTTCTGACTCATTGGTATAGACGATGTTTATTGTTGTCTTACAAATTATCCTTCCACTTGGCATTTGCTGTTGCTAATTGCCTACTAACTTTCTCCCCATTCGAGTAATGAGTGGCAATTTCACATCCACCTCCACGCAGATATTACGGTTTCTCATCATTATTACACTGCATCTATTTCTCTCTTATACTCTATTTGACTTATATGTATATAATGTCTTTTTTTCACACGAAGGAAGCAGAAGCCATTTATATTCATAATTATTCCATCTTTTCCAGAGCAAGGCAAAATAAGTATATTCAACTCATTCTGTATGGCGATTTAGATTAGGGAACTGAATTACAGTTACTAACATTTTCAATAAAGTTTGAGAATTGTGCCATTGTACAAACATATCAGAGCCTCTTTATCACTCTTGTCAGGGCAGGGAGCTAAAGCCTGTGTGTGCTCTAGAAGAACTGGGTGAGATTCCTCAGTGCCTGTGGGGAGTTGACAGTTGAGATGGGGACCCTTTATTGATCATCCAGGGGCACATATCAAACTCTTCAACGGATGCACCCACTGACTGATGGTGCCTCTTTTCCTGATACACGTTGGGTCACTGAGAGCCAAGGGACAAAAAGCAATAGAGGGCAGCGTTCTTCTGCTATGGGAAGATTATATAAAACATGGTCAAGTTATTATTCTGCAGCTTATTTGAATAGGCATTTCTCCCCATATTCACCTGGTTTTGGATAGCAGAGTCCATAGGAGTCTCCCAGAGGCTGGCTGATTGTTACCGAAGCCATTGTTGACAAGGCTGCTAGCTTAAGGTCTCTCTGTCTCTTGAGCTGAAATTATCTCCCACTTGTCCTAACTGCACAGTCATCCCTTCCCAATCCATCCTTTCCATTGCTGCCAGGAGTCTTTGTTTGAAACAGAAATCTATGTCATCCCCATGCTTAAAAAGGCTTGTTGTTTCCCCACTGTAAAGAAGAGATGATGGTCAAGTACACAGCTTTGGAACAACGGAAACTTGCTGGACAACCTTGGAACTGTGATTCTACTTGAGCCTCAGTTTCCTCACCTGGGAATGAGGGTCATGATGTGTATTGCATCGGATTATGTGCAGGTTAGAAATAACGTGCCAAGTACTCAGGGGAACCTCTCGCACAAAGTGAGCTTTCAAGAAATGCTAGCTCTTAGCTATTCTTTTTAAATAAGTCTGATTGATTTAAAGTCAGTATTCCTTTCAGAAAAAGGGAAATCATCAGGAGAGACAATTCATGTAATTTGGCCTCCTCCTCCAAGCCATCAAAACTTAATGTAACTCGGGGCGCCTGGGTGGCTTAGTCGGTTAAGCGTCCGACTTTCGCTTAGGCATGATCTCACGGTTCGTGGGTTCGAGCCCCGCGTCGGGCTCTGTGCTGACTGCCAGCTCAGAGCCTGGAGCCTGTTTCAGTCTGTGACTCCCTCTCTCTCTGACCCTCCCCTGCTCACGCTGTCTCTCTCTCTCTCTCCTAGAAATAAATAAAAATAAAAAAATAAAAAAAAACTTAATGTAACTCAATTGGAAAGCCACTGTAATTCACGGCTCTGTTTTCTCATGTGCTACGTTATTTTATATTCAAGTGATCATGACTATTAGAAGAATATTCCATTTTTAGAATCTGGTTTCAGGGAGTTGACAGAAATGTCAACATAACATGGCCAAAAAGAAATACATAAACAATCAGATCAAAGGGGCTCAGCCGGAAGAGAATTCTATTCAGAGCAAGAGAGAAAAATGTTCAGAGGGAAATTAAAGAGGCTGACAACAAATTAAATATCACCGGCAAGAACATTTTTATCTGGTGCACAATGCTTTATGGGTTCTGATTCTTCCTTTGAACACCCTCACTCGTATGAACCCCTCTGCATCTGCTGGACTTCCACCTGGGATGACCCCAGAGCCTACACACAACATCTTTGCTCATCTAGCATTTCACACCCCTTGGTTGTGCCTTCTCTCTGCCCATCTTGTATTGCCCTCAGCTAACCCCGTCCATTATGCTACCTCTCTCTAAAGTCTTCTTCCACACATCACTTGTCACTGCTACAAAATAGGAAATATCTGTGCATCTGCCACACTAAACTGCATACCGTTCAAGGGCAGGGTATTATAGACTGAATGCTTATGTTCCCTCAAAATTCATGTGTTGAAATCAAAACCCCAGTAAGATGGCATTTGGGGTGGGGCCTTTGGGAGGTGATTAGGTCATGTGTGTGGCACTGCCAAGAATAGGATTAGTGCCCTAATAAAGGGGGACTCCAGAAAACCCCCTCATCTCTTCAGCATATGAGGACACAGTGACAAGACAGCTGTCAATGGACCAGGAAGTGGGTTCTCACCAGACACCTAATCTGCCAGCACCTTGATCTTGGACTTTCCCGGCTTGGTTTCCAGAACTGTGAACAATAGATTTCCATTATTAAGAAGCCATCTGTCTGTGGTATTCTGTTAGAGCAGCCTGAATGGACTAAGACACAGGCACTTTGTGTTATTCAGAGTTGTATCTCTGGTACCTGGAATAGAGCTCGTATCATAACAGGCAGTCAATAAATACTTGTAGGATGAGTAGATGGATGGTAAAGTTAAAGTCCAAATCCCCAAGAAGAAATGTTTACAAGCTTTCTTTCTTTCTTTTTTTTAAGTTTATTTATTTAAGAGAGAGAGAGGAGAGAGAGAGAGAGAGAGAGAGAATGAGCAGAGGGGGGGTAGAGAGAGAGAGAGAGACGAGAGAAAGAATCCCAAGCAGGCTCTGCACCGCTGACATGGAGCTCAAACCCATAAGCCATGAGATCATGACCTGAGCTGAAATCAAGAGTTAGAGGCTTAACCACTTGAGCTTCCCAGGCACCCCTTTTCTACCTTGTTAGTTGCCAAAGAGAGAAATGTCTCATAGATTGAGACTTCTTCCTAAACAACTCTTTAGTGATGGAAAGCTGCTTGGGAACCCAATTTCTTTGCAGAGTATGTGAAATTTGCTTAATGCAGTTATTAGCAGATAGCATTTTGAGTACTTATTATTATTCTCAGTATGATAGATTAAAATGAGATTTCTATTCGGGAACACAGCCTGTGTTCCAACCGCATTCATCTACTGCTCACCAAGCTGTCTCTGACCGTCACCCCTTTGTCAGAGGTGAGTGACTGCACCTAAATGGACTGGCTGAAAAACAGGGCGGGGGGGCACTGTTGGCACTGATAAAGCCACAGAGCCTCAGAGCCGCTGCTGCTGGGGTCTCTTCCTGCTCTGCAATCGGCAGCAGTTCTATCTGGCAGAGTTTTCAAAGTTCTTCCCTGTGTCTTCCTCTTCCAGGTAAGATGATTCACAGCAGTGCTCAGAGACGCACAAGAAAGAGGAGTTACGAGTCCGGAGACGTGGGTTCCCGATTTAGTCCCACAACTGGGTGCCCCTAATTAAACACCACTTACTCTTCTGGCCCCTCAATTTCCTGATCTGTAAATGGGAATAATGCTAGCTGCCCCACAGTGCCCTAGAGGAATGTCATGAGTAGACAGTGAAGGGCGGCACGAAAGCATTTTGAGAACTACAAGCACAAGTCTTTTTCAAGAGCAACATCCAGCCCAGTATATTAGCCTCTTTCTTGCATCACCAATGGAGACAAAGAAAAAAACTCTACTGTCATTTCAAAAAGCAGTTCCAACTATGTCAAGGACACTCAAGACTATGTTAATATTAGCTCTACTGGCATAGTCTTCAAACCATCATTTGATATCTACTTTAAAATGTGTAAATATGAATGACAGGTTACAAAAAAATCAGGACTAAGGCCAAGAGAAGGAATAAAAGAGACTCTGGGAATATGTACGTGTCTCAATTTTTGTGTATGTTACTAACAAACCACCAAAAAGCAGTCACATTTGTAAGGTGTATCATCATCTCTTTCTCCATCCCCCCCCTCCTTCTGATTTCTCTACGGATTTTCCAAACTTTGCAGAGGCTCTTTTTGCATATTAAACTGAAGTCAGCTTCAAACACAAGCATGAACCACCCTGCTCAAAACATTTTGTTCAATGAAGGATAAACTATGACTCACCACATTATTATTTTTGCAAAAAGCTATTATGTAAATATATAGGCTTATATGAGCTTAAATAGTCCGAGGCAAGGATGCGAAGAAAGGAAATACATACACATCTATCGAAGCAATGCTCATGGCAGCCTGGTTTTAACAGACAATTGCACACCCTCACTTAAAGGGCAAAGAAGAAACCATATGTCTATTTTAGCGACTCCGTCCCGAAATGGTGTACTTATTCCTTTTATTATATTTTCAAATAAATACATATGGGACCCGTCAGATGTCAATAGCGGCTCAGAAAAGAGTACGAATTAGTCACACTGGCGCACAGGGCTCGGGAACAATGAACGGTGCTCTGGAAGACCCTTGAATACAAGCCTATTTGCCTTTTAATCCAAATGAATAATTAATGATAATTATCATGCTGCAGTTATTATCTGTGATAATAATATATCCGTAAGGTGAATAAATTCAATCTGCTACTATGCAGAAATGGCAACTCATAATATTCTTAAGAAATACAGATATAATTATCAGTATTAATGGTCAAGGAAAGAAAGAGACTTTTATGTAAGGAATTACAGCAAAAGGTCTAAAGTAAGGTGGAAATGAATCCTCCTGATGACATTGTTTCCACCGCCACCACCACCATGGCCCTGCTGCGGTGATGTTGGGGTTCTTCCTTTTGTGGGTAGGTTCCATTTAAGTAAAAGCTTTGCTATGCACTTGTGCATTGCAATCTGCCCGTAACACTTCCATTATCGCTCTTCAGAAAATGACTCGGGTTAAGTTTAAGATCCTATAAAAGGGGCAAGCAAAACATCTTGGGATAGATGGGGGTGGTTGGGATGCCAACTTGACAATTTAACACTTAAAGGGAAAAAGCACAGAAAGCCAAGCCAGATAAAATGAGAAAAGCTTGGCTATTTGACTGAGGGGTGGAAGTGGGGCAGTGCTGGTTCACGGCATTTGGGTATGATGGTGTTCCTTTATAAAATGCCCTATGAGGATAGAGTCAATGTAGTGAAATTAAATGGAACCGTGGCATGTGACCTAACCCTCTATCAGTCTTCATCAGCAGGCGGGCCGCTTGGCCATCACTTTGTGCACAGGGATGTAAAGGTGTACACCATCTCACACACATCTCCTTTTAGTGAAAGGTCTGTTGAAGGTATTATTTAGAAGAAGTAAACACTGCCCTTTTAAAATGCATCATTTCTTAAGTTTTGGAAAAAGTAAAGTGAGGTAACCTCATCACAATTTAGATATAGAATCTTTCCATCACTCCCAGAGGCACTCTTTCATGTCCCTGGGTAATCTTTCTCCTTTCTCACTCCCAGCCCGCAGTATCCACCAGACCTGGTTTCTGTCCTTATAATTTTGCCTTTTTTAGAATGTCATACAAATTGAGTCCTGAAGCTTTCTCATGCCTGACTTCTTTCACTTAGCATATTGCCTTTAAGATTCATCCATGCTCTTGCAGGTATTATTAGTCTGCTCTTTTTCATTTTCAGAGTAATCTTCCATTGTATGCTTGTATTACAATTTATATATCCACTCATTAATTTGTGGACATTGGGTTGTTTCCAGTTTTTAACAATGATGAGTAAGGCTACTATAAGAATTAGCCTCACAGATCTTTGTGTGGACATAGCTTTTTATTTCTTGTGGGCAGATAGCTGGCAATAAGACTGATAGACCAAGTGGCAAATGCGTCACAAGATTGCCAAACTGTTTTCCAAAGTGGTTGGAATATTTTACATTCCAGCAACAATAGATGAGGATTCCAGTCGTCTATATCCTCACCAACACTTGGTACTGTCAGTTTAAAAGCTTTTGCCACTCTGGTTGGTCTGCAGGGATATCTAACTCAGTTTAATTTGTATTTCTCTAATGACTTAACCATGTTGAACATTTTTCATGTGTTTGGTACCATCTGTGAATTTTGGTAAGTTGTTCGTTCAAATTGTTTCCCATTGAAAATAATTTAGCTCTATGTCTTTTTCTTATCAAGCCAGGAGCATTTTAAAATTTGTTTTGAATGCAAGTTCTTCATCCAATATATATTTTGCAAATACTTTTTCCCAGTTTGGGGTTTACATCATCATTTTGTAAATCGTGTCTTTCAAAGAGCAAAAGTTCCTAATTTCTTGATCCTGTCTGAATTTAGTAAGCAAGCAGACTGGAGAGATTGTGCAGATTAAGACACCTCCCTCGTCCCAAATAAATCACTGATATTTACTAAACACTAATTATGTATAAGTGTCTAGGCTAAACCTATAAAAACATGTAAACACTTAAGAAAAAAAAAAACAATAGCGATAGTAATTCAGTAGCTTGTATAATTTAGTGAAATGCCATCCCACACTAGTTATTTTGTCATTATACACCCAGCTGTAGATAAATGTTCTTACCTGGGAAAAATGTCTCAGGGCATACAGCACCATGAAAGTGAAGTTTCCCTTTGATACAATATTAACATTTATTTGAATTCTACCACTTGTAACCTTTATGCACTTGAGGTTTGTAAAGAGAGAAAACGTTACGAGTTACTTGGTACATTAGCACTGAGAAAAGTAAACTTTTATTTGACGTTGGTGGTATATGTCTAAAACATTAGAAGAGTATAAGACAGTTGACTCCAGAGAATACTTAACAGCCAGATGAAAAATAAAACACTTTAAGGGTGCTACTTATTAGGGGTTACTACAAAACTTTCAAGGTTTATACTCAGAAGCCTCAGATTTTCTTGTAAAGTATTTCATGTACCTCCTCATTGCTGATTAGGTAATCAAATGGGAAAAATGAAATCAAATGGGAAAAATGATCAAGCCCACTATTTGCAACAACGTTGACATGTCTCTCTTTTTCTCTTTTTGTACTATTCCTAAGTTCTCTCGTATTTATTTGGTCTTTCCTTGAATGTTTTTCTCAGAGATTCTGAAGGTAATCTGATGTCCATCCTCCAGGAACAAAAGTTTATTTTTATAGAATTAGATTTTCTTTGTCTGTATTTTTTTTGTTCTAAAACTATTTTCACATTATAATTTTGTTTAAAAGTATAAGTTTTAAGAAATTTGGAAAGCTCAAGTTATTAATTTGTTGTCATATTGAAAAGAAAAAATTATAGTCTTTTTTACAGATATCCAGCTGAACTGTATGCATTCTGTTTTTGCCTCTCTTGAGGCAAAAAAAAAAAAAAAAAAAAATCCCAAAATAAAAC
>NW_027551564.1:3279602-3288205 GCF_008692635.1 Crocuta crocuta
ACAGTAAGATTGCCTGTCAGATGTTAGGGAGGGCATAACAAGGTAATAGGAGTTTATCTCCTCGAGGTCTTTGTCTTTGATGATAGAAAAAGATTTTTAAAATTCTGTAGGAAAGGCCTTAGGTGACATACAGTTATGTCACTTTTGGGTTTTGTTGTTGTTGTTTGGTTTTGGTTTTGGTTTTAGCCGTACCCTGTTTGTGCCATTATGAAATTACTCCATTTCACTGCTTTAAGTGGACTCAGCAGAGCTGGGAGAGGAAAAAAAACAAGTCATTAGGATCAAAACATAGAAAGTCAGACTTTCATTAAACAAATCTATGTTTTCCTAGTTCAGGACAAACTTTGACTTGTTACTGAGCCTCACAAATTAAAAATTCATTTTGGAATTGTTGATAATAAAATTTCAATACGGTGGTGCCTTTCAACCGAGAGCCCCCAAAGCTAGGATAGGGTATTGAGTATCTGATATTTAAATATCAGCTTTACAGGAGAAAACTAGCTTTTCTCTAAATGGTTTGAATAATTGATAAATCAGTATAGAATCCCAGATAATCAAGAATTGACTGAACTAGAGAACCAGAGGCACCATCTTACCTATTCCTTTCTTTGGTACAGAGAGATGAAAAACTATCTGATTTTGAAAGACCTTTGAAAATGAGTCCTTAATCCAGCTCGTTGTTTGAATCAATTATTCAATAACACTCAAAGCCAGAAAATGTCTGAATCCAATGCCTTTTGCTATTGCCTTATGAATCCAGTGCTTTTGGCCTTACACATGGCTTTGATTCCGTTCTTCCATGACTCTGTACTCTGTGTGGGAGCCTCACACACCCAAAGACAATAAGTAAACCTCCCCAGAGCTTTCTCCAGCACTTGCATCCTCTCGGTGGCCGTGTTCCGAATCTTCCCCAAATTCTCCATTTCAGGTCCTAATGGAGGGCAATGCGGCTTGACAAGGTCTTGAGTAGAACTGATTAATATGGAGATAGTGATTGCTTTTGTGCATCCTAATATTTGAATTGTTTTGTAAACATTAGAGCCTCCCGTTATTAACTCACTGCTGGTTTATTACTCACTGTGAGCCTCTGATCATTTGATCCCTGCTCATACTTACCTGCTCATTTACTTTCCAGCTCATATTTTTGCATTTTGAAACGCCGTATTAATTTCTCTCCACTTCTTCACTCAACCGGGTCACTTGGAAGTGGGATCAAAGCCTTTGGTGTGTTGGAAAGTGCTATGATCTGAATGTTTGTGTCTCCCCTAACTTCACATGTTGGAATCCTAATGCCCAACGTGATGGTGTTAGGAGGTGGGCCATTTTGGAGGTGACTAGGTTATGGGGGGGTCCTCATGAATGGGGTTAATGCCCTTATAAACGAGACACCCTCACAGGGCTTTATAGCCCCTTCTGTCAAGTGAGGATGCAGCAAAAAGTATGCAACTCAGGAGAAGGCTCTCTCACTCGAGGATACTGACACTTTGACCTTGGACCTCCAGCCTCCAGAACTGTGAGAAGTAAATTTTTGTTGTTTCTGAGCGACCCAATCGGTGGTATTTTGTTATGCCAACCCAAATGGACTAAGACAGAAGGAATTGGTGGGTTGGCAGAATTTTTGTATTTTTGCTGTGTCATCTTTCTGTTATTCACAGACACGATATAGGAATTCAAAGGGCTGGAAGAGTGCCAGACCGCTGAAGACGTCGGCAGCAGCAAGGAGGAGGTTTTGTCACTGCAACAGCATTCCGTCAGAAGGCCAGCCTGTGCAAGGCAGTGTGCAAGCGTGAGCAAAAGTGGAGGTGCTCTTGGTGATGGGAGAACTTGGGATTCCGAAGGCTTATGGCAGACAGATTTGAGGCAGGTACACTAACTGGGAGGTTCACTGGTTCCGTTGCCCCCTATATTCTCAGAAACATTCTAAGTTATAATTCCTGTGATTATGAATTCAGTTCTACCTTAAGGCCTAGAGGTAGGACTGTGTAGACTATATTCACTATGAACGTCCACTTGCAATATTGAGACTAAATGATATTAATGATATTTCTTTAAGTTATCTGGAAAAACTACATGCTACCTCTTAAATATAAATGCTCTGTTAATCTGAGAAGTCGAATTTTTTGAAAATCTGCAAAAATATTTTGTGTGAGGTTGTAGTAATAGCTATGTAACACCGAGGTGTTTTCATAAACTGGGCCCTTCATAACCAAAGACTAAGTGTGCTGCCCGACATGTGGAGATGATGCTGTTGGGATAAAGACGATCTGGAGTTTAGGCTTTCAGGTAATGGATTTATCCTGATCTACTAATGTTCTCTTATTTGGTAGAGTGTATTTATAGCCAAAAAAACCTAATGCATAGGAATGGAATTTAGAAGTGTGTAGGGTCGTTTTCACTTAAAATTCTATAAGAAGTCTTTCTGATTTACATCTTATTTATGAGAATCCCTGGGTTTATCACCTGATTGGGCACATTAAAAAAATTTATATTTATATGTACTATATATATGTATGTGTGTGCACATATGTATACATTTGTGTATATATACACACATACATATATGTCTACACACATACACATATATGTACACACATACATATACACCACATTTATAAGTCTACAAATGTCACATATTTTGGTAATAGGATGTGGTCTGACGAATGGCATAGTGGCAAATGGTGAAAAGGACATGCCATGCTTTTGTGTGTGATGGCCCAGAGCAAGATGACCTAGTTCTGATTTTCACCATGGGTGTCAAGACTGTGTGATAAGTGAATTTGTACTGAGCTCTTCCCATCTTTCTTTCCTGACTCCCTTCCCTTCATTGCTGAAACTTGTGGTCCTCAGCACTCAAGCCGTTTACTGGTTGCTTAGAATCTTCCACTGAAGCATTACCACTGCCCTTCTTCCCAGAACCTTATGTACCGCTCTTTTCCTTTGCCCCATCCCGATGCATCTGCCCTTTGTGTCTCATTTTCAGTATTGTTAGATGCAGAGAATGAATATGATTTAAAAAAAAAAAGTGAGCCATCACATTCTTTACCTATAGTGATTACTATTGTAAGAGTTTAGATAGTCTTGCAGGATTGGAGGGGGAGATATTTGGGGACTAGAGAGTGATTTGGATTTATGTATGTCATACCTGTAAATCCATATACTTCCTTAATCTGGCTAACTCAGAAGAATGGCTGGACTAAAGCAGGAAAGACAGTAGATTTCCTGGAGCTCACGGCGCTCCCTCTCTCAAATGGTGCTTTTCAAAAACGTTTAAAATGCAATATTCAAAACTGATTTTTAATAGTGATTTTTAATAGTGTGGTTAAGAGACTTGAGAGAGAGCAGAGTAATAAAGAATGAAGAACCAGGCTTTAGAGGGTTCTTGCTTGTCACCAGTCAGGTGAGCTTCATCCCACCAGGCCTCACCTTGATGCTGGCTCCCCCTAGTGTTAGGACCTGGAATTGACTCTGGACTATGTCCATCCAACTGATTTCGAGTCTGAGTTGTTTGGGGGAAACCTCTTCTAGTTTCTAGAACATTCACTTCTGGCATTTGTCAGTTCTAGGGGAAAATTCACTGACTAGGAAACACTAACTTTTAATACACATGTATTGGCCGAATTTGATCTCTATTGACAGAAGAGAGACATTTTTAGGCATTATGTTGCTGAGGAACTATTTATTTTGAAAGGAAATCAGAGTCTTCAGATAATTCTGGATCTGGACACTTATTTAACACATTTTTATTGAGGATCTGTTTACTTAATGTCCTAAAGATAGAGGTGAGCCAAAGAGGCATGGGCATTTAAGGAACTCACACACTAGTGTCACGAAAGCTTTCTATAGAATTTAAATCACTATACAAATTAGTTATTGGTTGTAATTTACTATAAACACTTATTCAATAAATACTGAACAAGTATCTGCTATATTCTAAGCCCTGTGTTTGGTGCTGGGAATACTGGTGAATATAAAGTGTATGAAATATAGTCTCTATCCTTCAGGAATTTATAGTTTGGGACCGAGTTATTTAAACAAATAGCCAAAATGTCAGGATTACATGACCTCAAGAGTTAAACTCCATAAGAGAGGCAGGTTCAAAGTACTTCAGGTCCATTAAGAATGGCACTTAGTGTTAACTACTTGTGAAGGTCTAGGCGGGACTCTACTGAGGAGGTGGCTTTTGATTTGGATTGGAAAGGTGAGAGGAAATCTGTAAAATGAAAGACAGTCTGGATAGATAGTACTTATAGAAAATTTAGGGTGACAAGGGGCGCCTGGGTGGCTCAGTCGGTTAAGCGTCTGACTTCAGCTCAGGTCATGATCTTGCGGTTTGTGGGTTCAAGCCCTGCGTCGGGCTTTGTGCAGACAGCTCAGAGCCTGGAGCCTGCTTCGGATTCTGTGTCTCCCTCTCTCTCTGCCCCTCACCACTTGTACTCTGTCTCTCAGAAATAACTAAACATTAAAAAATAAATAAATAAAAGAAAACGTAGGGTGAGGAAGTCCAAGGTAGAGGGTAATAGGCTTTAGTTACCAATTCTGTTGAGTGCGTGTGTGCTTATGTGGGGGTGGTGATGGGGAGTTTCCCCACACCAATAAGCAATTTTTGTTCAGCAGCTAAGTATCCTACAATTCAGCTCATTCCTAAGAATGAGCTGAATTCCTATTCTGGAATAAGGTTTCCTATTCCAGAAACCCTACCTATCTAGAGACAGCGTCAGATCCCACAGGTGAAGCGTTCAGTCCTACAGGATGGCCTCCTCCTCCCCACCACCACTTCAGATGCAGGTCTCAAGTTCAAGTTGTCACTTGTGCTTGACCCACCAACCAGCTACAAATTGGAGGTTCCCACTACCCCCTCCTTGGCCACGAAAAATTTGCTACAGTGGTTCACAGAACTCAGGAAACCCATTTACTCACCAGATTGCTGGTTTATTACAAAAGGACATAACTCAGGAACAGGCAGGTGGAAGAGATGCAAGGGCAAGGTGTGGGGAAAGAACATGGAGCTTCTGTGCCCTCTTCCATCTTGCAACTCTCTCAGCTTCTCCATTGGCCATTGGCGATTGACCGATTGACCGAAACCTCTAGTCCCTTTCTCCTCCCTGGGGGCCAAGGGAGTGGGATGGGAAGTTCCAACCCTCTTGTCAAATGCTTGGTTATCTTGTTAACCCTCAGTATTAGGTGAGGTCCAAAAGTTATGTCTTTAACATAACAAAAGATGCTTTTGTTGTTCTCATCACTTGGAAATCCTGGGTGTTAGGAGCTCTGTGCCAGAAATGGTGACGAACGCTAAATATATATTTCTTACTATAAATTCCAATATCAAGAGGGAAATTTCCAAGGTCTGCAGTGCTGTGAATTTGTTCATGTACAAGGGCGTATGAGATTAACTTTGCATATGAGGTGCAACTACATGACTTTCCTCCAATGGACACAATAGGTTCATTCTCTTCCTTCATATTTGGGCTGATTTTGGTCATAACCCCTTGACCTTCATAGGTAGTCTTGTTTATTCTGTTTATTGGAATATCAACAATATCTTGCATTTGCATACAATGTCTCTTATAAAATGTATTAACGGATCAAATGTAGTATGGCAATAATGTATATCAAATAATGTAAAATAAGATGAACAAAATAGAAAATATTTATATTAATATAATATGAAATGATCTCTTTAGAAGATAGATATTATCACGTAGTCAAGTTTTCAAAATGCCCAAGATGTATAAGTACTCATATGCCCTTCAGTATAGTTGTTTTATCTCTATATTATCTTTTTAAAAACAGCTGAAATTCACAGCTAAATTCTTTTTCTATGCTGTTATCCCTTGGTGGTCTGGATATAGAAATCCAAGGGCACATTTGGCTCAGAGAATTGGACAGAAATCCCATGCACCGGCACACTGACACACCACCCTGCAAATTACGTTGCACTGGCAAATGTGAATTCAAGTTATAACAGAAAACTGTCTGCAGAGACTTGCAATCTATTTTGATGGCCCTGAATGTCACATTTCCTTCCCTTTAGAAAAAAAATAGTCCTGTCATTCAACACCTGTAAAATTCAGGTCCTTTAACATTCTGTGATCTTCTGACTTGTACTTGGCACAGCTGCAGTTTTCTATTTCTTTTCTTAAGCTACAGTCTCTACCCTTCATTTCTTCAAACTTACAACCGTGAATCTCTGTCATTGATATGCTCTCCTCGTAACCCTCTTCTTCTTTATTCTGATCCTATCATTCCAGGACTCCTTTACTTACAGTTTGCCCCGTAAAATACCCTAATTTCTCTTCATCCATATTTTTCCATTCATTTCCCCTTCTTTCTCATGGTTTTATAGACTCTGAACTCCTCTGCTTTCTCATCATTCACTAATTAGCATGTCTCCATGGTAACAGACAGTTGCAGAGCGGGAATCATTCTCTGTACCAGCTACTGCTGAGTAACCTCTGGGCCTAGCAAGGAGGGGCCTTGACCTGATTAAGATAGGAAGACTTCACTTCTTGGCAGGAGAGGATCCATACATTTCAGAGAAGGCCCTGTTTCCTAGGGGAAGGAATAAGTCAATTTGGTTGAAAAGTAGTGTATACTTGGACTGAGGCATGCAAAATCAAAGTATGAAATAAACTAAGAAAATATTACAGAAGATGTAGGAAAAATATGTAATGCTGATGCTCTGCTCCTGGTGTGTAAGGATTAGCAGTACTTTGATCTGGAAAATGCTATGAAGCAAATGGTAGCAAATATTTGGTAGCATTTACCTTCTAATTTTACATGTAGAATTCAGTAAGTTTGTCCTATGGGGTTGAAACAAAATAGAGAAAACCCCTACTCTCCGTGTTATGAGGTTTATTTATCATTATTTAAAATTTTATGTTCACTATTTTAAGCTATCAACCCATAATCATATACTTACTAAGCAACTAGAATGACATTAATTATTAAAGGAGTTTACTGTTGCATTTTTGATACTTATAAGGCATTGTATAGTGCATATAAGAACACTTTTCCTGTATATTTTCCTATGATTTAGAGGCTAGGAAAGATATTATTAGTTATAATTTATTGAGCACCTATTGTGTTTTTGACACTGTACTATGTGATTTGTGTATATTGTTTCTAAACATCATGACAGCTTTTCAAAGTAAGATACTACTACTTCAAGTTTTTGTATGAAGAAATTGAGATTCACAGAGGTTAATTGTGTCCTCAAGGTCAAAAAGCTAATAAGAGCCTGGTGTGAGATTCCTGGATACCTGAAGCCAAGTCTGTGTACAGACGCACATTACCTGTATGTTCCTACATGAAGGTGTTTTATTAGTAGAACGCTATTTGGACACAAAGTATAGGCTCCTATTTTCAACAGGAAAACTTTGATCGTAAGAAGGAGAGGCCGAAGTTTGAGGTCTCCCATGTTGGAAGCTATAGTAGCTGAGAGAATGAAGACCTGAAGCAGCAGATGATTTTACTGGATGTCAGGGCATGAAATGTGTTAGCAATGTGTGCAAACTACAAGAGCGAACTTACCGCGTAAGAGCTTGTTGGTCATGACATGAGCTTGTGTAAACTGGCTGTCAGCATTTTGTTCCCTGACCAGTAAATCTGGGCATGACATTGTTATCCCAGGAACTTTGCTCTGAATGGCAAGTGGAGATGAGAACCTGTGTTTGCTGGAAGAGTGCTAACTAAGCTTTCATCCCCTTCTCTCCTCTGTGTTTATGATGGAAACATCCCTTTTCCAAATTTAAATGAGATGTTACCAGTTTGTATATTGCATTCTGGCAAGCGAAGGTCAACTTACATCTCAAATTTGATTGGAATTGGGGAAAACTATACTCTTCATTCAGCTTATGAACAAAACATCTGACATCTAAGGGGAAAATATATATTTGTTGATTGTCTTCTGTATGCCAGTTACTGTGCAAGGTGCTTTCCTATGCAGTTGGTGGTGTCTGTGAGGGTGCATCTCTCTGATCTCCTTTCCCAGGGAGTGTAACCATCTGGCCCCAGCTGCTGTGCTCTGAAGTCTGTCCCTAGTTTTGTATAGAGGCTGAGAGGTCTGGTCACTAATTCCAATGTATGAGTGGGGGAGGGTTTCCCCACCTCACCAAGCAATTCTCAGACACCAGCTGGGCATCCTACAATTCAGCTAACTTCTAACGTGGAGACAGTGTCAGACCCACAGGTTAAGAACTCTGTCCTTCAAGAGTGTCCCCCAACTCCCACCCCAACTTTAGACACTAGTCATAATTCCAGGTTGTTACCTGCCCTTCTGACCAACTGGCCAATGACTGCCTCCTTGGGTTTGATTAATTTGTTAGAGGGGCTTGCAAAACTCAGAGAAACATGTTACTTACTAGGTCATTGGTTTATTATAAAAGGATATAGCTCAGGAACAGACAGATGGAAGAAAAGCAACATATGGATGAAGGACACCCTGGTGAAGGACACTCCCCAAATCTCCAAGTGTTTATCAACCCGGGAGCTGTATGAACCCTGTCCTTTTGGGGTTTTAATAGAGGCTTCCTTTCATAGGCATAATTGATGAGATCATTGACCATTGGTGATTGATCTCCATCTCCAGCCACCTCCTCTTTCCT
>NW_027551564.1:3288243-3474053 GCF_008692635.1 Crocuta crocuta
GGGGGGGGGGGGATGGGACTGAAAGTTCCAAACTTCTAATCACAGGGTTGGTTGGAACCCTGCCCCCAACCTTAGGTGACCCAGGGACATTCCAAAAGTCTCTCCATTAACATAACAAAAGACACCTTTATGGCTCCAATCACTTAGGAATTCCAAGGGTTTTAGGAGTTCTGTGCCAGAAACAGGACAAAGAACAAATGTATATTTCTATTTGTAAATGACAGTATCACAGGGCCACTCTTCCCAAGGGCTGCCCCAGCCAACAACTAAGCATGGAGGGGCAGCCAAGGCAGCCCTGTTGCTGGGAGACAGCGTTCTCCCCATAGGCTTTGCTGCACTTTCTTAGAACTACAATCAAAACTCTTCCACTCACCTGCCCTTCCTTCCACCCCCTGCTTGACAGGGGCCCACCGGCGTCTGGGTCTGATGCCTCTCCCAGCCTCCCCCTGTTCTCACCGCACCTCACTTCACAGATGTGTCCCCTGATGAATTTCCCTGACGCCTGCTTCTTGGAGGACCCGCATCGACATGCGTCTAATCCAGTCTCCCCAAACTGATGAGCTATTGATGACTATAAGAAACTGAGCCGCAGGGATTTTGAAGTGTGCATTCAGGTCAGCCTGCTAGTGAGTGGCAGGCTTCAAACCTGTCTCCGACTCTTGACTCTTCTCACCGTGCCACACCGTCTAGGACACCTTATTGTACATATTTCTTCTTGATGTGCTACTTTGCCGGCTGACAAGTTCTATGGTAAAAAAGGGAATAGGTAAAAATTAGCCTACAGCTCCCTGCCAAAAGGAAAAAAAAAGATCTGGAAGGCAAGCTGTTAATAAGAACGTTCACCCTTTTCCTAGAGGAGCTTACAATTTAAGCGTCCCTGTACGTGTCACTGACAGGGAGCTGTCTGGCTACATGACTGTGTTGTTTTTCTTTTTTTTTCTTCCCTCCCTACACCCCTTTTTAGGTAAATCAGAGCCGCAAGTGCTGAATCTATTTTTCAGAGATAACATGTGAATTTG
Source organism: Crocuta crocuta (assembly GCF_008692635.1). Lineage (NCBI taxonomy): Eukaryota > Metazoa > Chordata > Mammalia > Carnivora > Hyaenidae > Crocuta > Crocuta crocuta. The sequence goes on from NW_027551564.1 coordinate 3,289,263, forward strand.
TGACGTTCCCTGTGGAGTTTGAGGTCTAGAAGCCTAGGAAGAGATCACAACGAAACACAAGCATTACTTCCAAGTGCTCGAGTGATTATTGTCTGGAAGTCTTAGCGTTCTTTAAAAGGCAGCTTCTTCTCATTTGGATCAGGCAACGGTGTGTTTTCTGAAGGCGAGAAGGCCTTTCTATAGAAGCCAGTACGGAGCGGGACTGCAGGCTGCTTGTGTTGCCGCGGAGGCCAGCAGCAAAAGCCATGAACGGGCTTCCGGGAGGCACCAGCAAGTGTAACCGATGCCTACTGAGTGGAGGGCCCAGTGGGGAAGTGAAGAAAACAAAGGGAGACTTTTTTCCTTCATTCCCCCCCCCCNTCATATCCAAACCTGGTGAAGATTCAAGAGGACAGGGAGCCTGAGGACCTTCACCTGAGTGGCTTCTTGCAAGATGCCGTGTTCAGATCTTTGGTGCCAGGAGAACACCGACTCATTTCCCTCTTTGCTTCGGAGGTCATCCTTTCATGTGATTTAGAAAATGTATTCTTCTTAGGGCTATGCCGCCGGTGCTGTGGGTACTACAAACTGAGGTATAGACACCTGCTGCTGATACATTCTCTCTGTTTCTCTGGTCGGGGCCCCAAACCAGGGCAGGCACCTTGATCATAGATTCATTTCCCCAGATGAGTTAACCACAGAGTCTTAGCTCCTGGATGGAGGCCCCCACTGCTGGTCTCCTGCCTCAATGTTCCTTTTCACTGGATGGTGTCCTGCTTGCCTCTCCAGTTCATCTCTCATGGCTTCTTCACATCAAAACAAAAGTGCTTTCCATTCTAGAAACTTCCATGGTCCGTGTGCCACCTGCCTTTGCCCACGCTGTCTCTTTCACCGGTAGTGTCCTGCGCCCCTTGCTAACTCCTATGCTCTTTGCCGATTTGGTGCGGTCTGATTCCGTTAAGACGGTGTTCAAGTGAAACCTCAATAAAGCCTTCCGTGACCTCTCCAAACTCAATTAATTACCTCATTCTCTGCATATGTCAGCAATTTTATTTAGCTGAAATTAATTTTGCTTCTCTGTGAAGATACAGATTTGAATTCAGTAAATTTTCTGAGTGACTACTAAGTGCCTGGCACGGGAATGACCATTCTCATATACAGCACTTTTTGAATTTCTTTTTGGTGAAAAGACGAGAGAACATGAGCCTTTGGAGTTGAGATGGACTAGTATGGCATTCTGAAATAATATTGACTCATCAGAAGAAGGAATGAGTACGAGGGGCATTTTTAGTCACTTTGAGTTTGATATAAAAAACAAACAAACAAACCACAGAACACAACAACACAGCCAAATCATTGTTGTTCAAGGTCTCTGACTTCCCCAGAACTTTTGGGGCAGTGTTCTGGAAACCTGTGAGCTCCCCTTCCAGTGACCTTCTGCCACACGAGGGCACATATTAATGATCTCTATTGGTCTTTTTGGAAGTTGCATTATGTTATCACACTTGCTGTGAGCCCTGGGGGCCTCCAGACTCCCTGAGTGTTAGCAGGCGTAGGCCCTGTCTGGTCCCTCTCTGCATGGCCACCTGAGCCATGAGCAATGCAGTCTCAGTCACTCCTTGTAAGATTGTAGGTAACAGCCGGCATATCCACAGAATGCAACAAGTACCACTATTTATAGGATTTTTGACGTGCTAATTACATTCTGCTCCAAGCTGTGAGGGATGGGGATCAGCTCCATGGAACAATCAACAGTCTGAAAAATAGCTTTTATTTTTCACTGAGATGCCTGTTAACACGTGTCTTGAAGTTGACAACTCTGCTTTTAGTTGAAAGCACAGAGCACAGGCTGGTAAACTACAGCCTATGAGCCGAGTCCATCTTGTTTTTCCTTTTCACACATAAAGGTTTACTGAAACACAGCCGGGCCATGGGTTTACATAGTGCCCGTGACTGCTTTCACATTAGAAACACAGAGTTGAGTGGTTGCAGAGAAGTTGGATAACTCACAGAGACCAAAATACTCCCTACCTGGTCCTTTGCAGAATAAGTGCACCGATTACTGACATAGCCACGCAAGATTCTGCCAGAAACCATGAAGGCAAACTCCCCGATAGCCAGTTCTTATCAAAAGCCTGATTGCAAGAATATTTTTCTCTCAGATCTTAGTATCAAGAAAGTTGTGCTTGCTCCTGAGCCACTGGTGAGTTTGTAATCTTCTAGGCTCTCTGAATCATGGAATGCACAGTGCCTCTCTTTTAGTTTTGGCTACAAGAACTTCCTGAACCAAAATTGCCCTCCTTCTCTGTAGGCTGTACCTATCTCTACTCACTTTTAGCTTTGCCTCTCTTAAATCCTCTCGGCTCTGATTACCTGTTAATTTTCACCTGATAGTCTTTATGTATATAGTTTGTGGCAAAAGGTTAGGTATAAATAAATACGTAAGTACATTCATAAATACAAGGTACTTTTTGCACTTCCATAGTCTGTTATCTAGAATTAGCTGTGATCTGTCTATTTCTCCTTCCTAGATCAAAAACTCTGGGGATACTGGCCATGTCACAAGGTGCTTTGCACATAAAACATACTCAATAAACGTGTGGGTGTTTTGTTTGCTCATTTTTGTTTTGTTTTGTTTATTTCGGAGCAAGCTAGTTTTAGAAAACGTTTCAAAGATCAGCGTAATTTCAACTTAAATTAGTTGCCTGCTGTTGGTATAAATAATAGTCTCTGCAAGATGCTAATGTTGATTCTTCGGTTGAAAAGTTGACTTAGCTTTCATGCCTTTGTTAAGTTTTATTTATTTTATTATTTATTTTTATTTTGTAAATTTTATTTTGTTAATAAAAAGGACAATAATTGTTACTATTTGTTAAATGTCTAGCGTTATCTGATGCATCAGTCTACATTGTTGAATTTATTTCTTATAGCAGCGTGCGGTAGTCCTCAACATTCCTGTTTGATAAGATTGTGAAGTAAGCTTCAGACAGCATCTCTTGCTTGGAGGGATGTATGGGGTTCTGGCCACTGAAGCCTGCAGGGTCTGGCAGATGACGTCAGCATATGAAGTGGGCGGGTGTAGTACAGTGTGGAGCAGTGGGACCCGTGAGCACCTGTTTGTCTCAAGTGGCAGCAGGTGATCAGCCCCAGCTAACTGGGGCTCAAATATCAGCTCACTGCTGCCTGCACTTCCAGTTGTTCAGAAACCAGAAATCCCGACTTTCAGTGAGATGTTTTCATTTTAAGAGCACTGTTTAGGTATGATGAAATGTGCTCTGGAGCAGGTCTGGCGCCTGCACCATGTGCCTTCCCACAGGAGTTGGGGTGAACTACTTGCCTCTGAATCTGGATTCTGGCACATTCTGATTGGCAGCATAACCTCCCCAAGCCTCAGTTTCCAGCAAATGAGACTAACAATAGTACTGATTTATATCTAAGTCCAGGACCCTTAAACGCCAGTGTCAGACAGACCACAACAATCAGAATGTTGATTCTAATTGTAGTTTGACTTGATGGGTTTTGCTGAAGTGTTTAGCCCATGCCTGTCACGTAGAATATAATCGTTAAATGGTTATATACTCATGATTATGGCATAAGGACACATAGCTAGTAATTTCCTATCTAGGATCTGTAACCAGGTCTTCGTGGTGGCAAAGCCACATTCTTTTCTTTTGGTGCAATACTGTTTCTTACAATTCAGGATTTTGTCACCTTAATTTTCCAGTTGTTTAGCACAATAGATGCAGGCTAACAACTTGGGAGCAAAGAGTTTCTGCATTTCACTAGTAGACCTATTGATGCTTTCTTGTAAATGAACAAGCATAGCTGTAGGCATCAAAGATGACAAGAAATAGGAGGAAGGGTTTTACTGGGGCGAAAGGGGTACATAGCCGAACATGCAGTTCAGCTGATAAATACCTTTTTACCGGTATCATCTCATCAAACTGGTATTTTGACCAAGGAAGATGGTTAGTATACTAATGTAATATTTTCCCTAATAAGACCTTTCTTTAATAGGAAACTTTACATACACTACCTGCAGGATTATTTTATCCTTAACGATTTGGGTAAAATACTAGTATCTGGGCATACAGTGGCAGCACCTAATAAGGGACTGGATTTGGAAATGGAGGTCACAGATTCTACTCTCAGTTCTGCCTGTAAATAACCATGTGATTTTAGGCAAATCACTCCTTGTACGATGATTAGAGATTATAAACCTAAACTACCAAGAGTGAGAATATTTGCGGGAGTTCTTTGTTTCTAGATAAAAGTAGAGTATTATCATGAAAGTTATTTTTATATGTGATGTTAGTGGCATAGAGCACACATGAAATCATAAACACTTCTCTATTAGGGAATTAAACAGTTTTAGTGGCTTCAATAACAGAGAGATGCATTTTCAATTGTATTCCTTTTGATTTGGGCCTTACAGAAATAGATAAGTTGAGGTGGTTCATGTCTTTTTTCTATATTTGCTTTTTGTTCTACCCTGAGAAGCAATCTTGCTCACAGCAAAGAGACAAAAAAATGAAAGATTTGAGGAGAGAACAAGAAGTTTGGAATAAATAACATAAGGAATGTACAGTGTAGATGATTGGTGTGCATGTATGAAATGTTAAGTAGACTGAAAACCCCAGTTGTATGTAACTTAAATGGCTTAATTAGTTGATTTGTTATATTCTTCTTTTCTTTCTTTCTTTCTTTCTTTCTTTCTTTCTTTCTTTCTTTCTTTTTACAAATAGTTTATTGTCAAGTTGGTTTCCATATAACACCCAGTGCTCATCCCCACAAGTGCCCTCCTCCATGCCCATCTCCCCCAGTTGATTTGTTTTTTTCATTATTATTTCTATTTTTTTTTTCAACAGTAGCCAGTAACCCGGACACAGGAGCAGAGACATAAGCAATATGTGTTCCTACAAGACTGATAATTATCCAGAGGAATTCAGGAAAATAAAAACAAGGTAAATATATTGAGGGTTTTGGAGAGAGAATTATTTGCTTGATAAGTAATGTGTTTCAGGAATAATGGAAAAGGAAACAGAGACAAAGGAGACTGATTTTTGTAGAAAATGTGTATATACTTTAATAGTTATCTTTTTGCAAGAATCTGAGCGTGTTAAACTCTTAGTTTCTGATGTCTGAAGAAGTCTGGTTATGACAATTTAGCTGGGTATAAAACTGCTGGCTTACTGATTTCCTCCTTAAAATTTAAGAAAGCCATTTTGTTCTGGCATATATTCTTGCTGACGGGGAAATCTACTGGCTAATTGTTGTTGTTTTGTTGGTAGGTTGTTTTTTTCCTATGGTAGCGTTTAATTTTCTTTGATATTCTTCAGCTTCCCATCATGTGATGAGGCATGGAATTATTTTATTTATTTTGGGACCTGAGTATTCCTTCAATTTTGGAAAATTCTTGACTATATCCCTTTAAGTATTGTGTTTCTCACATCTTTTTCAGAAGTTATATATATATGTTTAAGACTCTCATTCTATCCTCTATGACTTTTTGAAGGTTTTTGTTTCTGTTTCTTGTCCATGATGTATTAAAAGTAATTTCCACAATATTATCTTTCAGTGAATTATGTCTTGTCTCAAGATTTTTTCATCTACTGGGCTTTAAAACAAACTTCCATGAGAATTTTTAAAAACTTCTATGATTTCTAATCTTATTTCTATATCAATTTGTTTTTCTGTTTCTGACTGGTTTTATCATACATATATATATATTCATTTATGAATTGTTTTAAAAGCTTATAGTGCACATATGTATAACTCAATTATCCCAATTCAAACACCCTTATAACTCCTATGAAGGTAGAGAAATAAAACATTGCTAGCATCCCAGAATCCCCTTTCAGGTCACTTCCTAATCATTATCCTCTCTCTTCTCTATAAAGATAACCAGCATTTGGCATTCTAACACCATTGTGTAGATTTCCCTGTTTTTGAAGTTTATATAATTGAAATCATAGAATATATATTTTTTAGATCTTGTTTCTTTCACTCAATATCATTTTATGAGATTATTCCATTTGTTTCTGGGAGTATTAATTAATTAATTTTCATTACTGCTTAGTATTGAATTTTATTAACATACTGCAATTTAACTTTGCATTCTGATATTAACAGACATTTTGTTTTTTCCAGTCAGGATTTATAATGAATAATGTTACTATAATCATTCTTGTATACACTTCTTGATGCACATGGCATACATTTGTATTAGATAAATATGTAGAAATGTAATTGCTGGCTCAAATTTTATGCATGTCTTCAGCTTTAATAGACAGTACCAAGTTGTTTACCAAAGTCATTTTATGAATTTACAATCCCAGTAGCCAGTGTATGAAAATTCTTATTGTTCCATATCCTTGCTAACACTTGGTATTAGTTGTTTTTAGTTTTAAGTATTTTGGTAACTGTACCAAAGTGGTACCTCATTGTGAGGTTGGCACCTTTTTATAAATTTATTGATTCTTTGGATATTCTTTTTTTAAGAATACCTGTTCAAATGTCTTACGTCTTTTTCATTGGATTGTCTGTATGTTTCCCTAATCGATTTATATGAGTTTACATATATTTCAGATATAAACTCTTGTTTGATTAAATTGTTGAAAATATTTTCTTCTATGCCATGGCTTACCTTTTAACACTCTTGACAGTGCTTTTTCTTTCTTCAATCAACAGAACTTCTTAATTTGAATATAGTATAATTCATCATCCTTTTATTTATTGACCTGATGAAGAAATCTTTTCCTTCCCTAACATCACAAAATATCCTATGATGATGATGATGTTTGTTGTTGTTGTCGTCAGCCATTCACATAAATATCTACAAGCCATTTGGAACAGATTTTGTCTATAGCATCATGTAGAGATAATTTTTCTCTCTGTGGATATTCACTTATTCCAGTAACATTTATTAAAAGCCTTCTTTATCCATTGCTCTGCCATGGCACCTTTATTCTAGATCAGTGTTTGTACGGACAGCAATCTGTTTCTGAGCTCTCTATTTTCTTCAGTCGCTCTACTTGTCCACCCTTTGTACCACCAGTATGTCATCTTGATTTTATAGCTTTATAGTAATCATTGATATCCAAGGATATTTCCTCCTTATCTTAGTTATTCTTGGCCTTTTGCATTTCCGAATGGAAATTGAATAATACTTTTAAGATCAACTTGTCAAGTTACACACACATCCACAGAGCTGTTAGGAGACTGCGATTACATTAGGTCTATAGACAATTTTAGGGAGAAATGATATCATTATGATATTGACTATTCAGTTGATCAAGAATTATTTTAGATCTTTAAATTCCTTTCAATATTATTTTATAGTTTTATGCTTAAAGATTTTTTATTCTCTTATATTTATTTCTCTTTTTAGGTTTATTTACTTAATTTGAGAGAGAGAGAAGTAGAAAGAGAGAGAGAGAGAGAGAGCAAGTGGGGTTGGGACAGAGAGAGGAAGCGAGAGAATCCCAAGAAGGCTTTGTGCTGTCAGTGCAGAGCCTGACACGGAACTTGATCTTACGAACCATGAGATCATGACCTGAGCTGAAACCAAGAGTGGAACACTCAAGGGACTGAGTGACCCAAGCACCCCCTCTGACATTTATTTCTAGGTATTTGATATATTTTGGTATTATTGTAAATGATATTTTAAAAATTTTTACTTTTTGTGTCTCTTGTGTATATAGTTTCAAATGATTATTATAATTAACCTTTATCCAGGAAATTCATTTCTTTTTAAAATTTATTATGGAAATTTTAAAATGTACCAAAAAATAGAGTTGTGTAAAAAACTTCCATGTGTCCATTACTCAGTTTCAACAATTGTAATTAGTCTTTTAATCTCCTAACCTTGTATTTCATTCTAAGAATTTTCTACATATTCTTTTGAATTTTCTATATACACAGTCATACTATTGGTAAATAATGACAATTTTAGTTCTTCTTTCCCAAGACTATTTACCTACTTACTTTCCCTGCTCCTTAAGATATTGAGAAAAATTTTGAAATGAAATAATAGCTTTCTTACCATGTTAGTGAGCCTGATTGTGCCTTTTTATTTTCATGAAATGAAATTTAGGGAGATTCTTGGGTATATGGGTGTCACAGGGATCAGTATTTTGACTAAGTTAAGACATGTTTATTCTTAAATATTTGCATAACTTGACAAGTGCTAGTCATAACTATAACAAATTCTCAACTGGTTTAACAAACACTAAAAGCATATAAATGTGTAGTTCCTGAGTTTATGTGTAGTTGCATATTTAAACTTAATTCTTGGCATTTATAGGTGGCTCAGTCGGTTGAGTGTCTGACTTTGGCTCAGGTAATGCCAAAGTCACAGTTCATGAGTTCGAGCCCTGTGTTGGGCTCTGTGCTGACAGCTCAGAGCCTAGAGCCTGCTTCAGATTCTGTGTCTCCCTCTCTCTTTGCCCCTCCCCTGCTCACACTCTATCTTTCTCAAAAATAAATAAAAGTTAAAAAAATTTTTAAAAATACTTTACATTTACTTTATGGTTACTAAAGCAATTTAAAAGTCTCATTGAAAAGATAAGGTATAACCACCTACAAACTAACATATTTATGTGTTCTATAGTTTGTGAAAATGCCTTTAATTGGTTTATGCAGAGAATAAATTTCAACTCTGACAGTAACCTGCTTTTCAACACACTTTATAGTTCTCATCTGTAACGTGCAATAGCAAATATAAAAGAATTTTTAACTATGAGAATTGAATGCTAAAAAAAGTAACAGTTTATTGGATTGTATTTTATCTAACAACCTAGGGAGTTCATGGCCATTTGCAGTTTCAGTGTAATTTTCAGGTGCAATTGGGAATTTGGCATTCTCCGTGGAGCTGTTAGTCTGACACATGTGAAGGGAGCATTCTAAATCCAACTTTGATGGCTTCATTTTCCACAACTGAACTGGGTCATTCAACATGGCTCTTACTGTTCTGATGTTGGGGTACGGTCTTTTTGCACAATAAATTCATGACTTTCAGGAGACATGAACACGACATACATGGATTACAGCCTTCATACCTCTGTCCGCTGTGTTCTTATGAAATTTTATTTCATTGCTCGAGCGACTTCAGTGGTGTCTGTCAGCCACGGCAGCTGGGTCCCTGTGTTCCACAGCCCCTACCATAGGGGCATCTCCTCTCTCTCTTTTTTTAATATGCATTTTTAAAGTTTATGTATTTATTTTGAGGGAGAGAGAGAGAGAGGCAGGGAGGGAGAGAAAGTATGAGTAGGGCAGGGACAGAGAGAGCAGGAGAGAGAGAATCCCAAGCGGGCTCTACATTGTCAGTGCACAGCCCAAGGCAAGGCTCAAGCCTGTGAACTGTGAGATCAGGATGTGAGCAGAAGTCAAGAATCAGAAGCTTAACTGTCTGATCCACCCAGGAGCCCTAGGCATCCCCTCTCTTTTACCCAATCTTTTTAATATTCTTTTAGGATATAAAATACATTTTACATATGTAACTGCTCTGTATTTGGAGTGGAACTGACGCATCAAAGTGTCAATATTGTTTCATCTTGACCAGAAGTCAGATCTGGGATCACTCTAGCAGCAAGGTGAAGGACAAACTGGAGGCAAGCAAGAATGGAGACAGAGCCGCTATGTGAATCTCGGGAACGGGGCCAGTGCCATGGAGGTGGGGAAGGGAAGAACAATCATCTAAATCAGCAGATGGAACTGCAGACCTCTGAATCTGCTCCCTGGCACAGAATTCTGGGGGCTAGGGGTGCATGAGAAAAAGCTGCACTGAGAATCAGGAGGGCACATGTCAATTAAACCGAAGATGTTGATGGATCTTACAGTTAAGGATTCAGGGATATTTTCCCCAGTGGAGCCAACATTCCTGAGATGCTTGGATCAGAACGTAGGTATGGTGTGGCAAGACAGGGACAGGACGGGAGGAGATCCGAGGTCAGACTGAGATACACCCTGAGCTGGCTGCTATCATGGGGAGAAACTAGCTTTGTGTACTTAGAAAATTTACAGAAACGAGTTGGGAAATAGAAATAAACCTTTAGAAGAAAGGAAAGATATGACAGGAAATGGCATGGGGCGACAGAGAGAGAGAGAACTAAATCAGGGAGTTAAAAAATAAGTGAATATTTCTGTTAGTCCAAATTCTTCCCCAAACTGAAAGAAGTTATGGATGCCTGACTTGGCCCTGTGAGAACTATCCAGTGTTGCTCACTCATAATATCTGTGAGTCTAGAAAATGGAGGAATACAATGACAGTAACATAAGAAGACACTCATGTCTTCTTTTCAAAATAAATAGCACACAGACTTCCTTTTCCATCAGGTTTGAATTTATGTTTACTGTATTATGTAACTATGTGGATATTTATATCTCATTGCAGCTTAAATAAACCAGAGTTGAGAGACCAAGGAGGCACGATCTTATAGTACCTATGAAAGGAGCAGTTTCCATATCCATTCATTATTTGCTTCATTCATTCACTCTTCATTCATCCATTCTTCATTTATTCAGCAAATATTTATTAAGGGCTTATTAAGTTCCAGGAAGTAGTGTGAGCCCTGGAAGTACATTGATGAGCATTATCATAAAATTTAATTTGTAGGAAACTAGAGTAGTGAAACAAGCAAACAGAAAAGGCATGTGTACTTTCTTTCTGAAGTCTTCCAGGAGCAGTGGCAGAATAAGAACAAGGACCAAGTCTTTTAATCACTAGCTTGACGGCCCTTCAGCTATTTTGGTTCTGAAAGCAAATATTTTGACCAAATGTGTTAGTTCACACGTATTGTTAAGAGTTGGGCATACAAATATAAAGTAGGATTGCAGGTCTTAGGAAACAGATTTGAAGCCAGCTAGCCAAATAATTACAAACAAATGGCGTGATCATGGTTCTGATAGAGCTCAACACAGGGAGTTCTGGAGCACATAGTATGTTCAGTTACCTGCCCCGGAAGGAATAGAAAGGCCTTCTAGAGAGGCCCTCCCAGCTGCCTCTGCAAGGGGAGGGAGATAGCTAGCATTGATGATGGAAGGAACAGGCTGAGGACGAGAATGTGCAAAGATTTTCCCTAATACCACCCTGGAGTGGGCATCTTGTTACAATCTCCTTCAGACCTTTCTGGAATTAAGCTTTCTTCCTCTTTCTTGACACACTAGAAGGTATTTTCTTCACCAAGTTCCCTTGCATGACAGAAGGCAAAAGAGTGACCACCTTTGGGAGTGGAAGTGGAGGTGTGCATTGGCTAGGAAGAAATCAGAGGGAGACTTCTGGAGTGCTGGAATGTTCTAGATCTTGATCTGTGTGTTGGTGGCATGAGTGTATACACATGGAAGATTCTATTGAGCTATATGCTTATTATGGCCATACATTTTACCTTGTGCATGCCAGAGCTCAATGAGTCAAGAAATAAACCTCCCAGCCCAAATGACATGATGTCACTCATGTCATTCCTATGATATTATGTTCCATATGATACAGTTTTGCACTTAGCACCAGATATATTCTGGTTTTTTTTTTGTTGTTATGTTGATTTTTGGTTTTTATTCTCTGCTTATTTTTTGTAGGAGAATCTTTTCAGAAACCAGATTACATACACCATTCAAAAGTTTGATTTTGTCCTGGGTTCCTATTTATCCTCTGTTAGGGAATCTCCACAGTCTTAGACCAAAAATATATGAACCCATACACAGGGTACAATTCATTTGATCGTGTTTTAGAGGCTTCCTTGGCATACATCTCTGGAACACGTGCTTTTGTTTCTCTCTTTGGATGCGTTGTGGAAGGGGATAATTCCACTATTTTCTCTTATTGCATCTGGGAGAGTGAGCTGTGTACGCAGTTTGTGTACTTGATAAATATTGCCAAGAGGAGATGAGTGTGGAAAAATCCGGAAAATTTGGATTTATGAGCTTCTTAGAAAATAGAAGGGAAAGACCTAAATATTTTACTTAAGGGATTGTATTTCTTCCCAACCTCTTGAACAGATTAAAAGATGAGAAGAAATAAAACAATCCTGAAAGTTGATTGAGGGATAAAGCACCCACAGAACAAATTTGACTTATTCAAGTTTTATGAATCTCCAAATAGCAGGTTTAAGTAGATTTGCCAGAGCTTAGGTATATGTGCCTACCAACCAAGCTAACTTTTTAAAGAAAAGAGTTCTTTGCATTTTCTTAGGTCAAAAATCAAGTTTGTAGCCTAGCTTTTGCTCGTGGAAAATATCAGATGAAAAAGAAAAGAAAATAGGCCATTTATTTAGTGATTGTAGAATACCTTCAATGAGAAAGAAATCTAATCTCAGGTAAAGTAACTCACAGGTCAGATGAAGCTCCATGTGAGGGTAAAGAAAACTAATCCTGGATTCCTTTCATATTGCTCAGATGGGGTGATATTTGAGGCTCGCTAAGGCAAACCTCGTTGAATACTTGAAAAACCCTTCAACAAAACTTTAATAGACATTAAACTTGCTTTAAGAGACTATATTTTAAGTGTTCCCAACACTTGAAGAAATGGTAAGTATGTGAGTGATCGAGGTGTTAGCTGACAATACCGTTGCAATCATACTGCAATGCAAATATATGAACTCAGTATGTTGGGCATCTTAAACTTACACAATGTTGTGCAATGTTATACAAACATCACTCAATAAAAAAACACAAATCAAACCAAACCACAACCACCACCCTCACAAAAACCCCTTCTAAGGCTGTCCTTCCTCTTATGACGTCAGTTCCCAATTCTCTCTTCTTCACACCAGGGCTGTCAGTCACCTCACAATGGCTCTGTGGTCCAAGACCACTCAATATGGGTCCTCACCTTGGGCTTTAGGAATGCTCGGTCACACCTTGTCTATCTTTGGTCCTTTTTCCTTGGGATCCTGACCTCTGTCATCCAGAGTTGACTGTTGATTCCAGAACCAAATTGCGCAAATGTGTTTATTGATGTAATTCTGCTAATGGAATATGTTATTGTACCATGATGCCCCCTTTTTACTTTTGTAATCAAATGTACATTAAAATGCTTTCTTGTAAAAAATTAAGAAAACACAGTAATCGTGCTTAGGAGAATGAAAAGATTCAGAATTTTTTTACCCAGTAACTACTGTTAACATATGGATATTCGTGCACATGTGTATACACATGTATATAACTTTTTGCCTTTTTCATTTTAAACAATATTTAACTAAAAGTAGTTCCATGTCAATAAATATATTTCCAGGACATCATCCTCTGTGGCTGTAAGGTATTTTATTTTTAAAATAAATTAATTATTCAATAGTCACTTACTCTTGGATATGCAATTGCTGTGCATTTTTTCTCTATTAAATAAATTGTGAATCCTGGTAAATTATCTCCATTTCTAAATAATTATCTTCTTAGAAAACGCCTTAGACCTAAAATTTCCAGGTCAAACGGATGCATGGAAAACACCTGCTCACTTATCTCTGCTTATCTTTATTGTTTAAAAATAGGAATGCAGTCCCATTGTAAAATCTCAAGTAATATATAATGAAAAGTTCTTCTTCCACCAGAGACTCCTGGTTCTCCCCATAGGCAACTACTGTGAAATATTTCTTCTGGTACTTTCTGAAAATAGTCTGTGTGAGCATATACATGTAGTATATAGTTTTCCTTTTACAAATGGATGTATAGATGCTTTCTTCTATACCTTTATTTTGTATAATTAAAAGAAAATGTATTTGGAGCTTCTTCCACATACACATACACATTTCCTGGCCACATAATAATGATGGTACGAATGTATCAAATTTGGTACAGTCATTGTTTTGTTAATGGAATTAAGCTGTTTTCTCTCCATTGAGACAAATACAGCAACAGCACTCTTGTACGTCTCATACAACATACACTCTCGTACACATCACATGTGAATGTTGACAGATTCTTACAGGTACGGGTTTAAGGCTCTTGATACATATCCCCAAACTGTCCTTTACTGAAGAATAACATTCACATAATTATAGGGGGGAAAAGGACATAGCCCTCCCTTATCCCCAACCCCCACTTTTTTTTTTTTTTACAAAAAGGCTCTAGGGGCAATATTTAAGTTCTTTTTTTATTCTAATGCTTATTTATTTATTGAGAGAGAGAAGGGGGAAGGGGCAGAGAGAAAAGGAGAGAGAATCCCAAGCCGGCTCCACACTGTCAGCACAGAGCTCAACACGGGGCTCTGTCCCATGAACTCGGAGATCATGACCTGAGCTGAAATCAAGAGTCAATTGCTTAAGCAACTGAGCTACCCAGGTGCCCCTAAGTTCTAAGGACCAGCTGTAAAGTTAGGGTTTTCAGCCCCCAGAGAAGAAAACTGGGTAAAGGCATCTCTTTAATATCCTTCTGTTCCTCCATCAAAGCAGCTAGTTCCTACGCCCACATGCCCACTGCATGCTGGATTGTTTGTGAGTGTCCACAGAAGCATTTCAACCTCAGCTCCTTCACCAGGAAGGTCACCACGACTCTGCCCAGTCAAATTTCTCAGTCTTTCTTTGCCAACTGTGTCACCTGTGGTTCTTAGCATTTTTTTTTATTCTTTAACTATCTCTGTCTTAGGTATCTTATTCCTTATCTTTTTTTTTTTTTAACCTAGAGTGTAAACTCCTTGAAAACAGTGGATTATTTTTGTTCAGTATTGCATCTCTTGCACCTGGCCTCTAGTAATGGCCTAATAAGTTTTTGTTGAAAGAATGAGTCAATTCAGTCAAGCCACAGAAGTTTCTAGAAATGTCCTTACCATAGCTCACTTGTCACAAGTTTTGTACTATCGTTTTGTGTTTTATCACCTTCTGAATTAAAGCAGGAACTTTAAATCTACGGTTCAAGGATGAGCTTCAGAGGGTGTGTGATAAGCTTACAGGCCAAGTCTGGGGTACATGTGTGTATGTGTCTTTTGGGGAGCAGGTGGGGCAAAGGAGAAGTTTCCTCGTGCTTGTGGAAACTCACTTGTTTCATCTTTTTATTTTTTTTACTCTCTAAAATAATTTAGCATGAATTATGCTAAAGCAGATACGTTAAGGATGATTCTTTTTATGTGACTGGTAAACTAGGTGTGATGTCTTTGACTCTAAATAGATATTAGGCTGATTAAACAGAGTGTTGGGTAACTGTAAGGCACATGAGAGTGTGGGGAGTGAAGGAATCTTTGCTAGTCAGAACCGTAATTTTTCTTCTGGATTTGTAACGATTGCTGGAGAATTCTTGGGGAGAAAAAAAAAGGTGTGTTATTTCTACATTCACTTTGAAAGAGAGATACTCTAACTTACATGGTAAAATATTCAAAAATAATTAAAAATTAAATATTCTGATTGATGACTCTTATAGATGAGTAAAGAAGATTAAACGTAATGTTTTATAATTTTAAAATGTTTTTCATGTGATTTTTCTGATATTACAAGTAAAGGATCAGAGAGTGCTTAAGTGGATTACTAAAATGATTTAATGATATTTTTAAATATCTCCTGCTCAAAGAGAATTTAAGTAACTGGTATTTTGAACATAAAATTGGTACACACATGAAACTCTGGGGATACATGGAAAGGTAGAGTGTGTTCCTTTTGAAGAAGGATTTCGTTAGCGTGTGAGAGGAAATAGCAGTGTTTGGTCTTCTGGTTAAAGGTAGTACTGAGAGAATTGACGGTTTAGCCAAAGGACCTGGAAAGGGGACAGTTGGAAAAATATGTAATGAGGAGAAGAAATTGCTTTAGAAAGCTGTCTGGAAAAATAATAAAGGTAATAACATAATAACATGTTATATTCAGAGTTAATATTAGCACATGACCTTGATCCCTTCCAAAATGAAAAAAAAAGTCACTCAGGAAAAAAAAAGAGATGGGGGGGTTTTGATTAGAGAAACCTGGACTAGATTTTATGAATAAGTGGTTTGGCCTTGATACAGAACACTTTCATCCATTTTTGCATTCAATATTAGTTAGCAGCTGCTCTATTTTATTGTGTTTATTTATTTAGTTTTAAGTGTTTATTTATGTTGAGAGAGAGAGTGGAGGGGAATGTGTGGGGGAGAGGCAGAGAGGGGGGGAGAGAGAATCTCAAGCAGGCTCTGCGCTGACCGCATGGACCCGTCAGGAACCCGGAACCACGAGATCATGACCTCAGGCGGGATCCAGAGTTCACCGCCTGCCCACTGAGCCACCCAGGCGCCCCTAAGTTAGCAACTGTTAGAGGTTAGTGCTGTGTTAGGGAAGACAGTCTACTGGCAGCTCTGCCGAATGCAAGGGCAGCGGCCTGGTTCGAGGACAGAAAATTTAGTGCTCCGTGGGTTTTTAGAAGGCAAACAAAACATAGGACAGGTCCGTATCACGCTCAGTTTTATAACGAATTAAGATTGTGATTCTCTGCAACCCCACTACACAGGTAGGAAAAAAAAAAAGCAGCAGAAGGGCAGAGAGTCCTAACCTCAGATCCCAGAGCGTAGCCCAAGTTAGCCTTGTCTCTGATGCTCATCTAGAAACTCATTAACCTCTGACCCAGGCTGAACATGCTTCAGGTGAATTGAAATAAAGATTCTATTGTACTATGAACAAATTACCCTGTTAATTGTAAGTGTTTACTAGTAGACATAGGCCGGGGTTACTCACACACAGTAATTAGACATTAAGCTACTATATGGTGGCCTATTAACTACGGAACAGGTCTGACAAGAGATTGATTTTTAACATTTTTAATTAACAAAGAATGAGCAAGATAAATCTGAAAGGTGAAGAGCTACACGGAGTTGTGAATAGTGAGATATTTGAAAATAGTAACTCACTATTTGTCCTTCAAAGTACTAACATGATCCAGCATGGTGAGACATGTTTCAGTTTTTAATGTTTTCTTATCAGGAGTGGAGCACTCACATTTATGATTGCCCAAGTATACTGTTTGTTTGTTCAGATGTAAAATTTATAATAAGTATTTAAAATGCTATGTTGTCACGAATTTGATGGATGAACAATTAGGAAATGATAGAGCCCCACTATTAACAACTTTTAAAAGAAGAGACAGTCTACTTAGAAAACATTCTCATAAATGAAATATGCTTTCCAATTGCACATGGATATTCATTAGTCATGCATTTCTTGTTTTAGCTCAAGTCTTAATATTAGTGATAAGATAGAGACTTTCTTAACACACACACACACACACACACACACACACGCACGCACGCACAATTCACCAAAGTTAGAACAAATTACTCTTAGCCATGAAAATAACCATGGATTCAATTAGTAGAAATTTGAAATGGCTGATATCCAGATAGGCATCAATCGAATAAACATATTTTAAAGAGATAAGCTTCAGGTTCCTCCTCTGTTTTTATAAATACCCATTTTGAAAAAGTAGGTAGAAAGAACCTGGCCACCACTTAGAAATGGTTGATTAACATATTAGTAAGTCAGGATTTATAGTTGTTCTTATAATGAAAATTATGATTTGTTTTTCAAATAAGTGAGTTACCACCACAAAGAAACTAAAAATCTGCATGATTTCATCTTTTATTTCCATTTTCTCTTATGATCTATGATTTGCCCAATCTAATGGTTGCCTGATTCACGGTACCATTTTTGTGCCTTGGTGACAAATCAAACCTTTGACACTTGTCACTACTATTCTTTGATCTACAAACTTACTTGGGGATATGATGCTCTTTATCTCTCTTTCCCTTTCTTTCTCCAACTTTTTAAATACGTTCCTCTTTTTTGTGTCCATTTCCTTTTAAATAAGTGATGTCCTCTTAGCCTTATCTAATCGGATTAAAAACAGTGACTCAAATTATGAAACAATCTTTTGACAACAGGGTAATCTAAAGTCCTTCCCGAGCTGGGTTATCTCTCTGCCCCTTCCTCTGAAGTGACTCCTGGATCGGGTGCAGTAACTCCCCTCCCGGGGGGATGACAGGTAACCCTCGCTCTAATAGCAGTCGGTTGTTATAGTCACTTATTCTGACCCCCAGTTTCATTCTCTCTCTCTGCTACTCCTTTCTTTCTTCCCCACTCTTTTCCTTTTGACTAAAAAATGATCCTTAATGACTTGTTAAATGACAATCCCCCTCCCCCCCGCCCCCCCAGGAATTTTCATGCCATTATTGACCTCACTTTCTGAGAACAAAGGAGCTAAGTAATCACTTCAGATAGAAGCACAGATAGAAACCGATGTGAAATGTGGCAGGGGTCTTAGCCCAAGTTGTGTCGATTGTGAGATCCAAAGGCATGTGAGCCTATCAGGTGGGTTGGTGGGGAGGCCCACCGGAAGTCGCTTTGTGGGAGGGACTACTGACAACTCAGCCAAGGCAGAGAGGAAGCCCGGCACGAGACACTTCATTCAATAACAACACCTCAGACTTAAGAGGGGAAGGGAGATTCCAGGGACTTCTCAGGTGGCAGTGTCTATCAGCCCAGCACATTCTTTCCCCTCCCCCGGGTGGACTCACGTCTGAGACTTCCAGTGACCTGTGAGCAGTGTCTGTAAGTTCAAACCGAAAGAGCTGTTTGGCTCTGAGAAGACTCCTGGGGCACAAGCGCACTGTTTTGGCGGCAGCCATCTGACATATGGTGATACCCAAGAAGAGAGACACATTCTCATCCACTTCAAAAGCTAACCACCAACAACACTGGATCCTTATGGGGTCAGGTATGTTAGCAGTGGTAGAAGGCTGTGAGGTGTGTGGGGACAGCTGTGTCCGGAGAGTGGCAGTACACAGGAGGCACGGTGCCTTGCAGATGGAGATGTGTGCACTGTCTAGGCAGTGGCATGATGGCCAAGCCAGCAGGTACCTCATGGTGGGTAACTATACTTGTGTGAGCCAACTATTGACACTCTGAAATACGAGGAGGACGGGGACTTTGTAGAAGCCTGAACACTGGAGGGAGAAAGCAGTGATACTTGGATTATGTCTCCAGAGTGACTCTACGTGCTACCATAGTGACTCCTGAGGAAACTCACACTCTCGAAGTTATTGTCATGACTCAATATTTTAGTTCCCCAAGCCCATTTCCATTCATCCTACTCTGTAAGAAGTTAGGATAATGAGTGCTACAATGAGAAAATGGGTCACCATTTTGGACAAGGAACATGATTGTGAAATATGGGGGCGGGGGAGCCAGGAGAATTAACAAAAGTAATTAAGGCAGTGAAAGCAAGACAAGCTGATTTTCACATTACCAAGTATATTTCAACTGAACAAAAAAGAGAGTTATCCACATACATGTATTTACAGGAGACAGAAACAGCAAAGATAACTGTGAAAACTGATGCTGGACATTATAGAGGAGGAAACAGATCAGTTAATTCTTCTATTCAGCATCGGGTTTTTTTTTCCTGACACTGAAAAATGATAGTGGATTATATAAGCAAAGGGAGAGTAAAATTACTGTGAAACAATGCTAACTTCTAGCGGTCTCTTTTAAGTGCATCCCTATTATTTGTCAGTTCACTTGCTATGCATACAAGAATATTAATTTTTTTCTTTGTGAACTGCCCAAGGATTGGGCAATCTTCAGACTCTGAGAGCATGTGTTTCTTCATGCATTGGTGCATGCTGAATAGGGTTGTCCTTTTTCTAAATTATCATCTGCTTGCCTGTGCAATTTCCATGAGCAAATATGGGTATTTGCACACGCAAATGGAAGCGCATGAAAATAATATGTGCTCAGTATTAGTGCGCCCGGCCAGGGTTTGACTCTTTGGAGTTAGGAGCAGTGTTAATGCTGCACGGATTTCTGGGAAAGCTCGCTCAATAAGCACAATACGCAAGCTGATGCTGGGAATTATAATTCCATTAGCTAAATATGTCTTTGTGCAAAACCATATATTTAGGGTCTGGAGTTGTAAAACACTGCCAAGGACCTTTTACTAGGACCTGAGAGAAGCTAACTTTTGGCTCTGAACATATTCGCTGATATGTTAGGGTTTGAAGTGTAGAATAAGCCTTTCAACTTCCTTTTAAACTGTTGCTTGAAAGGTTATATTATGATGAGAGACCAAAGTAGGAGGTTACACATTCAGGGTTATATTGCCAAATAATATCTGAAAAGCAAAAGATTACAAAAACGAGAAAGGCTGGTAATCACACGCAGCCAGGCTTCCTCTCAGAGGACATATATATCTTAATATTTTAGGGAATCGATTCACCATTGTACTAATGCAGTGTTCTGATATGTATGTCTTGGCGCTGTGCGGGTCACCCATATCGATACTAGAGAAATCTAATGGTTTCCAGTCATGGCTTAAGAAATGACTTTGGATGCTCCTCACTATTCCAGAATGTTTTAAACCTGCCCTGTTTATAGACTCTCAAGCCCAGATCTCTTTCTAATGACGCAGACACAAAATCCTTAAATACGTTTTTCAGTTTGTATTTCCACAACATAATTCTCTTGGTCAAGCTATTCTGGAGCATCATTTAGGGATTTCTACTTATGACACTGTCTCTCGTCACTGTTCAGCTTGTCACTTCATTTTAATGACAAAGAATATTTACATTGTACTAAGGGGAAAAGGGATGTTTTCCTTTGGTTGGCCAAACAACCAACCGAAAAGTGAAAAACTAAAGTGGTCAACTGGAACTGTTCTCTATCATGAGGAAAAACATTCAAATGAAGTTCCCCCTCATTGTTAGTTGTTTTTGAAATCTATGGAGCAAACTGCATCGTCCAAAGCGCCGGAGGCCCCGGCTCTCGGCACACCCGCCTGTGGCTACGTGTGAGGACACTGCGGTTGAGGCAGGTGTCTGGGGCTTGGCAGCGGGTGGGCCGCTGCACAGCTGCGACACGACTTCCCATCTTGCATGCTCTTCTAGAACAGTTCTCTTACCTCCCCAAGATGTGGAATCAGTCCCCCTTTCTCGGCTCTGCGCCAGCTTGTGATTTGCTGAAAACCTGTAGAATGTGGCTCCAGTGACACTGTGATTTCCGAGGCTCAGTAATCAGAGACAGCACAACTCTGCCTTGCGGGCTGGCACACCCACTTCTGGACCACGGACGCACCACGTCGCAGCGAACACCCTGAGGCTGCAGCCCAGGCTTTGGGGAGAGGCCAGGAGTAGGTGTTCCCAGCACCAGCCCCTAATGGGGCCGAAGCTGACAACCAGCAGCGACCACGAGCCATGTGAATAAACGTCCTTTCAGTTGATGTCAGTCCCTGCTATGGATTCAGCCCCAGTCTTTGAATCTTCTAGCTGGGAACCAAGCCTTCAAAGAGCAGAGGGAAGACGTTCCCATGGCACCTTGTCTAAATTACTAACCCAGAGAATCCATTAGCATAATAAAGTGCTTGTTTTCAGTTCCTGAACGTGGGGTTAATTCAACAGAAATGGCACCGAGAAGAATTGATAAGGTACTTGAGACATTGCAAAGTCCATTTGGGATGAGATGTTGGGCTATCTAGTTCTAAAATCCAGTGACACTGAATACGTTTTCAGAGAGAAAGTCTCTGGTTAATTATTTTGAGGACAATAGCCCCAATTGACAAAGTAGCTCTAGCTAGAGAAAGTACGTGCAAAAGTCTGTTTTGAAACGATAACATTAGTAAATCGGTCACAACTGCAGGATGTGTTGCACAGAGAGCCAAGTCAGCCAGGACACGTTTTGTCAGTCCACGCAGACAAGTGTGGGGCCACCACCATTCTGTTTTCACTCTCTGCCTTCTCTCCCCCTTCTTTTCTCCCATCCTAGTGGGCTGGTGTGCTTATACGAAGTCACGTGGTCCATGACAGTGTGAAGTCAAAGTGATTTATGTTTTGCCCCTTATCACACACATACCGGATGATGGGGAAAGTTACTTTTCTGTGCAACAAACGCCAACTTTCTGTTTTGCCCCACAAGCCATAGTGACAAAGAGCCAATAAAATGTCTTCACAAATTATTTTGGAAATGGCAGCTCCCAATGACAGTGATGATAATGATGACCCATGGCTAAGAAACTCCACAGAAAAATGTAGTAATAACCATCCAGGATATTGTACATATATTTAATGGAAAAGAAATAAATTCTAAGAGGAATAGTTTGGAGTGAAAAACAAAAGTGTAGGACAAAGAAAGAAAAGTGCATTTAGAAAGTATTTCTCAGCATTAGCCTCTCAATTCCTGGTAATTCCCGTGTGTTTATAGGGAGACATGAGGCTCGTTTCACCTAAAGGCGGAATGCAGGACAGCGATAGTACGTTCTGGACCCATGTGGCCCGTCCTTCCCTACTGAGACATTTGTAGCTGATCTCAGGAAGATTCTGTGCCATCTCACACTGTATGAGTTTTTATATTTCACACTGAATTTCACTTCTCAGGGGAGAGCTGGAAAAGCGAGAGGACACCACGTATGATGGTACCGGGAACAGGTTGATCCTGATTACTGTATTACATGGTCCAAAATGGGTCCCTTTCTTGATTGTTCACAATCTAAATGAGAGTCAAAAAAAAAAATTTGCACAAGCATTTGTATAGTCACTTTTGTAGCTACTAAAAATAAAAGCCCATGATACATCTATATGTACAGAGAATTAGTGCCTCTTACGTTAATTCCAATCAACTCCCCTTTTGTTTCTAAACGGGGCAGGTTTGGGAGAGACCACAGCGCACATGTGACTGTTTGCTACGAGCACACCTTGCATCCTGCATCACAAGCATCACTTCTGTCACGATTGCCACACAGCTGTGTACAGCAGCATCCCCGACTCGGCGAATTTAATTACATGTCCTTCTGCATGGGCCGCCGAGTATTTGGTCCTAAGTTCCTACAGTGCCTCTTGTTTGAGAGGCAACATCTGCGGTGGAAGGAGGGCATAGACTGAGCTCTGGTGCTGCCCCTGTGATTAACATCGCACCTTCAGAATACAGGAAGAAAATCCTGAAATATATTTTTCCATTTGATAATCAGCAGAGAGGCTGATTATAGTTTGAAATACTTATAAACTTTTCCTCTTGAAAATTACTCCTAAATGCTTGATCCCCTTTAGACAAGCAGGCATTCTACAAACAACGGGTAGGAAAACAGAAAACAAAAAGGCAAGAAATATGTGATAAGTGCTATGCTTTAGGTTCCAGGGAACAGGAAAACTCCCTTGGGACTCGGGCTGGGAAGCTAGTTAGAGGAGACCTGCAGGAAGCTCAGAGGCTACGGCCGTATCCTGTCTATGCTATTTCCCCGGCAAGCTCACTAAGGGAAACAAGAGACGTTCGAACTCCCAGAATAGCTTTGGAGAATCTGAGATCAGATGGGACTTTATCTGATCCTGTTTCTTTTTTTTTTTTTTTTTTAATTTTTTTAATGTTTTNAACCCACGAACCGCGAGATCATGACCTAAGTGAAAGTCGGACGGTTAACCGACTAAGCCACCCAGGCGCCCCAATCTGATCCTGTTTCTGGATAGCAAAGGGATTTCACGGCCCCAGAATCCTTCACGCACAGCACAGTGTGAAAGCAGAAGGCAGACCTGTCTGCACGTCTAGGCAAGCGTGTCAGAACAGCAGCACAACCAGTTGACGACGACAAGGACAAGCCTCCCCTCATGCGTTCGCCCCCTGTACTTCCCAGCACTGTGACGTTACCGAAGCTTCTTAGAATGTACACAGTTCTGCGGAAACAAGAGGTGATGAGCGACGTGCGGGCGGGAGGTAGGGGTGAGGCGCAGAGGGACAGCGGTGGGAAGTGGAAAGGGCAGGATCAGAATGGATTCAGCTGATGTTTCTGTCACTTGGCAGGATACATGCTCCCATGAAAAAAATTAAAGTCAAATGCAGAATAAACTGAGCATAAAGATTCTAGCCAGCTATACTAGCCAAAAGACTTGGGTAAGACACAACCCTAATTTCTTCATTTTTAAAAAGAAGAGAGGTAAAACTTAATGATGTCTTTTCCATTTTAGGGTCTCCGCTTAAAATGTCACTTCTTGTAAGTCTTCCTGACCCAGCCTTGCATTCGGCCCCTCCTCCAGAGTACCCATAACCGCGCCCCCNGTATTTACTGTCATACCCCTGCTGGGTGGCTGGCGCTGTACTGGTCCGGAGAAGGCAGAAGGAATGAGCACAGGGATGACTGCAGGGTTCTGAGACCCTGTGCGTATTATTTATATGATGCCCAAGTGAGGGATGGATTAGGTAAAATTATGTGAACCAATAAACTGCAACAGTGACAAGAGTTACTGCAACTGTCCAAGCACATGGAGTAAAAGAATCGTCCGAGGGAGGAATAAGTAGAAGGTGTATCAAGCACCCGTCCAACTTTGTATGTTAAAGCTTCTGCTTCCAGACAGTAACTTTTAGAACCAATCTTGGATGATGTCTGCTTATAATGCAAACTCCATTTTTTTAAAGCTTTAAAATTTATCTTACTTCTTCCTTCCTAGGCATCCTCGATGCCTAGCCTGACACAGGATTTTCTTTAATATTTATTTACTTTTGAGAGAGAGGGAGAGGGAGAGAGCGAGCATGAACAGGGGAGGGGCGAGAGAGAGGGAGATACAGAACCTGAAGCAGGCTCCAGGCTGCAGGCTGTCAGCACAGAGCCGGATGTGGGGCTCGAACCCAAAAACCGTGAGATCAAGACGGGAGCTGAAGTCGGTTGCTCAACTGACTGTGCCACCCAGGTGCCGCTGACTCATGATTTTCTCTGACTACACCTCCACAGCAACAAACTGTTCATAGTCTGGATCTTCCTTTCCACGTCTGTGTAGCTAAGCAGCCCCGGTGGGAGGGACTGGGGAGGAAGGCGGGGCTTGTGAGCACTCCTTGGGGATCGGACCCAAGCCCCCTGGACGCCCCCGCCAGCAAGCCGCCCCCGCTGCTGCCTGTAGGCACAGGAGCGCCTTCTGCGAGAGGCAGAGCCAGTGGGTTCTTTGCGGTCACCAAGTTTACACCCTGGTCAGGGGCCTGCACTAGTAGATGCTCAATTAATATGCAGTTGAATGAAGAAATGGAAGGTGTCCTCTAACGGGCTAGTGTCCCTCCCAATTCCGCATGCAGTCTCTCTCCCTTCTAACGGAGGCTGATTGCACACCCCTGCAGGCCAACGGAGGTGACAATGGCCGTAAGAGCTAACGTGTGTGCAGTGTGTACCACCGACCTGGCACTGTTTTAAGTCCTTCGCCCATCTAACATATGGGCGACCCTATAACTTAGGCGACAATCTTTCTGCACTTCACGGGTGAGGAAACTGAGGCTCAGAGTGGCTGAGCCTCTCTTGACTCTTCCATGAAGTGATGGGGCTGACTTGGAGGAAGCAGGGCAAGTGGGGGAGGGGCGGAGGGGTGCCGCTTGGCACTGGGATTCGGTTTCTTCTTGAGCATGCAGGCAGCATCTAAAAGCGTGTTACTCTCCTCTTCTCCTTCATCTTCCTTCCAGCTTGGTCAGACTTCGATTTCCCTGTGTCATTGTGGGAAAGGAGCACGGGCAATAGGGAGAGGCCACGTGCAAATGCTCCTCGGAATAGTCCCAGCGGAGGTCCCCGCCAGCAGGGAGTCCAGACTTGGGTCTGAAGTTGTACATGCTCCAGCCCCAGCCCCCCAGCTTTGTTTTCCATTTGTAGGGCTAAAGTTGTTGGAATTTAGAAAACGCCCTCCCCCAACAAAATCTGACTTTTAAGGCTATAGCTTTAGAAAGAAGTCTAGTTGGAGACCTGACATTGAGGAACAACTCCTTTATTTTAGACTGCCGGTTTCCTACGAAGTGGGAGAGGCCACCGATTGGATGAATGGGACTCACAAGGAGACAAGATTGACAGACTATGAAAAAATATCAGAAATTATTTCAAAATGTCCTGCCTCGTTTATTTTTTTATGTTATTAAAATTTTTTTGGTGTTCATTTAATTTTGAGAGAGACAGAGTGCAAGCAGGGGAGGGGTAGAGAGCGAGAGAGGGAGACACAATCTGAGGCAGGCTCCAGGCTCTGAGCACAGAACCCGATGTGGAACTTGAACCCACAAACTGTGAGATCATGACCTGAGCCAAAGTCGGATGCTTAATGACTGAGCCACCCAGGCGCCCCTTTTATTTTATTTTTTTAATGTTTATTTATTTATTTTGAGAGGACAGAGACAGTGTGAGTGTGGGGGGACAAAGAGAATGAGAGAGAACCCTAAGCAGGCTCCGGTGCTGGGCGAACCCATGGAACCGTGAGATCATGACCTGACCTGAAAGCAAGAGTCCCACGAGTAACTGACCGAGCCACCTGGACACCTATAACCTGCGTTAAGGTAGCAATGTGAAGGGATAATTTAGTCTGAGTTTTGGGTCAAATATTCACTCGTAAGCTCTTCACCAAGTGTGCTCCATTGGCATTCGTCAGTCTGCTATACGTTCATCAGTCTCCTCTGCTAGTCCCACATTTAATATAAAAATAAAACTCACCTGATTCCAGGATCTTCGCCTCACCTGTTCCTGTTAGAGTTAGCCCTGTGCTTCAAGGTCACACCGGTTCTCCTTCACTTCCCTGTTCACAGTCAACCTCCTCCCACTTAATGAAAGGAAGGCATACATCTGTCACCCCAAATCTTAGGTAGTGCTTTACCTCAAGGTATACAAATCTTCGGGGTGTCAAATAAAGGGGTAATTGAGGGATGTCTGGGAGGCTCAGTCGGTTACACGTTTAACTCCTGATTGTAGCTCAGGTCCTGATCTCATGGTTCGTGGGCTTGAGCCTCATGTCTGTCTCTGCACCGATGACAGAGCCTGTGTGGGATTCTCTCTCTCCCAATCTCTCTCTTTCTCTGCCCCTCCCCACTCCGTCTCAAAATAAATAAACTTTAAAGAAGGGATAATTGAAAATATTAGGGTCTATAAACTTTTCTTTAATCCAGGAACTTTAAATAAAGCAAACAAACAAAAAGCTCAGAACGGCACTTACATACCTGGCAGAGAGGGCTCAGTGGGCTCTCACATTTCCGGTTATCTCCCACTACACTCAGTTCCTTGAATAATGTGACTATATCCAATGTGTCCCAGCACTGAACAGGCCATGGACATATAGGGGCTGCGCATTAGATGTTTGTGAAGTGAAGTTGGGACGCTGTAAAATGATGAACATAGGAGTGTTCACAGATCCGTTGTCTCTTCATTCTTTCCAATCTCACTTCCTGTTTGTCTCCCTTCTTCACCCTCTCCTCACACCCCCGCTCCACAGAGCTCTGACTTGGCCAGTGTGGTTCCTGAAGTTTGGAAGCCAAAGCAGAACAGGGGCAGGAAAGGAGCAGTTATAAGAGGTGAGAGATTGAGGGAAAGAACCTAGAGGAAGAGAAAAGTTAGAGAGTCCAGGGCTGGGCAGTTAGGGGAGGTGTGTTAAAGTGGTAGTTGGGATATTACAGATTTGCAAAGGATTGAAGCGCAAAAAACTGGCTAGGAAAAATAAGAGCTGAGAGAAGTTTAGTTGGGTGATTATGAGTGGAATTGCCTTTAATGGCTTTTGAAAGGCACGCGTGAACTATGGGACTCCACGTGTGTTTAGATTTTCTTTGTGTGCTTGGACTGAACTGTTTTAGGGGAGCGAGCGTGGCTTCACAGGGTTATAATGTTGTCTGAAGGTTTATAAATGAGCGGATATCCCCTATAATCCCACCTTCTCTTTCAGCTGCTAATCACTAACGTTCATTGACGTCTGCTCTATCCCAGGCACTGTGCTAAGTACTTCACTTGAGTGACCTTATTTAATTTTCATGGTAATGCTCTGAGGCAGAAATTACCCTCCCTTGTCATCCCAAAGACAGAAACAAAGCTGAGAGATGTTATCTGAGTCACACAGTGACAAATAATAGGATTTGAACCCAGGTGCATTCAAAGACAAGGTCCATGTTTTTAAGTACTGTGTGATACTGCTTCTGAAGATTTTAATTGATAATTTCTTATGATAAATTTCTGCGATCATGAAGGCACTGAAATTTAATGCTCCCTGCTTTTATGATATAGCTCATGATTTATATCACATGCTTTTGCTTGTTCTTTTGGGCTTCTCAAAATGCATCTGAGATATTCAAGAACACATCTACATAAATTCCCAGTACACGGCTAAGTTTTCTGGGTTCTACTTTATAAATGTCCCCAAACATTTGTAACCAAATCATTGTTCTGATGTAACCAAAACAATATGATTCAGGAAACAGACATGAGAATCCAGCTTTCTTCCATTCATACAGATGTTAAGATTTGAAAAATTTTTTAAATGCTCCTCTTTCACAGTTTTTTTTTTTTTTTTTTGCTTTGGAAAATCTAGTTTTTTGAAATCAAAATATTCACTTATGTTACCACATAATGGGTCTATTGTTATTGTTTTAAATGGCTCAATAAAGTAATATTTTAAAAAAATTCTCAGTTTAAATTTCCAATACTATAAATATCAATATAAACAAAATCCCTTTGGGCTCTGGGATGCAAAGTCTTGAGAAACACTAACAGATTATTTACAAATCCATGCACAGTGTATTTTTTGAAACCTATTATGCTCCAGCACTGTGC
Organism: Crocuta crocuta; assembly: GCF_008692635.1. NCBI lineage: Eukaryota > Metazoa > Chordata > Mammalia > Carnivora > Hyaenidae > Crocuta > Crocuta crocuta. The sequence goes on from NW_027551564.1 coordinate 3,317,697, forward strand.
TAGGCATTGGAAATAAAAAGGGAAAACTGACATAAGTCCAGTCTAGGATCGTTCCAGAGCGTGTGTGCCATTGACATGTAAAGATAACTGCAGGATACTCAGGATAATTGCAGGAACCCCTATGTCAGGGATTCAAACAAAATGCAAATTTTTCTGAATTGAATTCATCTCAGAATCAGAATTGCCATCCCCTCACACCTGAAATGTCGTTAGCATTCCCGGTTTACAGAGAAGGAAACTGAGGCTCAGAGAGAAAGTGACGTGGCCAAGTTTCCACAGCTAGTGACTAGTGGACCAAGACAGCAAATTCAGTCCATAGGGTGTGTGTGTGTTTTCATCAGGATTTCTTCATCTTTTTTCCCTTTTTTTAATCTCCAATGTTCTTGGATTGTTTCATAAACATAAATCTCACAGAAATCAAATTGTTAAAGAAAACTAAACTAGCGCATCTCCTTTTTGGGGACAATTTGTACAGTCAATGAGTGATCCTTAGATATCCTTATTAAAATTAAGCTAAGTCATTTGGTATAAATTATGATGTTATGTTTTAGAGAATGAATGATTATTTGGTGCTTATTTAAGATGTCGGTGGGGACGCCTGGGTGGCTCAGTCGGTTAAGCATCCGACTTTGGCTCAGGTCATGATCTCACGGTTTGTGGGTTCGAGCCCCGCGTTGGGCTCTGTGTCGACAGCTAGCTCAGAGCCTGGAGCCTATTTCAGAGTCTGTATCTCCCTCTCTCTCTGACCCTCCCCTGCTCTCTCTCTCTCTCTCTCTCTCTCTCAGAAATAAATAAAAAACATTAAGAAAATTAAAAAAAGATGTCAGTGTATGAATTTCCCCTTTTGTGGGGTAAAGAAAGATCTTGCTTCATCATTAAATTGCAGTGCCTTAACTAAGAGAAAGTTCTGTTTCTACTTTCATTCAATTTCATTACATTAAAACATAAGAAAAAAATAACTCCAAAGAACCAATCTACAAATAAATATACAAATAAATAAAATAAAATGCATTCAATCCCCTGGGAAAATCACCCCATGCCAACTGATCAGATTTTACTCTGCAAAACGGTGTCCATTTCAGAAGGAGCTGAGTGCCATAAATGTGGCTCAGTAGAACTTTTATTCAATAAGGAAGCCTTCATAAATACAGACCTTGTGCATTTTACTTGATCTGCCATAGAAGCGCATTTTGTTGAATCATAACTTTTAAAAGCTTATGAAGACATCCTCATATATTCAGAAACACCATTCTTGCAGGGGAAAAAAAAAGCAACAGTGAATCCTTTAATCATGGGCATTAAAGAAGATCTGTTCAGAGATTGCAAGGCTGCTGACTCAAGTTAACATTTTCTTGGCTTGCTTCTGGGCTGCTAGCTAGCTTTGCATGTGCATGATGTTGATGTAAAATGACATTTGCACCTGTTGTTGCCATTCTATGTTAATTAGCATAGTGCCCTAAGTAGTAATGGGGCCATCACATCCAAACAGAAGCCATTAACATATTGCAGCTGTCATTACTAAGAAAGATACCGGAGCTGGGAGATGTGCGCATCCTTGCATACCTTGGCTCAGTTAGCAAAACTCTCCCAATTGGAGTCGCTTGGGAGAAGAAAAGAAGCATGGGATGTAGGCAGTCAGGAGTGAAAGAATACATTTTACTGCAGGTTTACTTTCATGTATTATGCATAGCCTTCAAGGTCACTGCATGATCATTTATAAGATTTTAATGAGATATCAAAGTGGAAAGAATGGAATGTAATTAATGGAATCTTATTGAAAAGATAGACAGGTATAATTAGAGCTCCCAAATACAATGCAGTCTTCCAAATTCTAGAGCTAAGTAGGAGACTAGATATCAAAATCACACTACAGTGAAGGGTGAGTGGTACCATATTGAGATAATACTTCATTACCAAACGCCTTGAACTCTTTTCAGCAATGTAACAATATCAGAAATGAACACGTAGGTGGTTCTGTAACAGAGTAATGATAGTTACCTGAGTTAAAATATACAGTTTTTTTCTAAACCCAGAGAAAACAATGACCTATTCCAGGACTTCAAGAGGAAGAGTTTTTATTAAGTATGGGTATATTCTATGAATCATTGGAACGGAGCACACAGGTCAGCTCTCTTATGCTGGTGAGCATTTCATTCCCCAGAAGGTGTTTTGTTCAACATACAGTCAGGTTTCTTTGAAGTTAGTTTGGTTCTATATATTTTTTCAACTTATAAAAATTGCTCAGCTCATACCAATGTTGGTTAAAATGTCAACACAGCATAGGAAAAGTCTAGATTGATGAGCAACTAGTTAACCAGAGACTTCACTCAACTCTTTTTGTTTGTTTTTTTTTTCATTCAGCCTACGAGAAAGAGGCAAATGGAAAGACATCAAACGAGTAAAAGAGGTTTAATTAAAAAAACAAAACAACTTTCAGAATATGTCCCGTGGAGTGATATCCATACTATTAAATTTTCTAGAACTTTATACCCACATTTTTGTTCAGGGAGCACTGAAGTTAAAAATAATGATTCCTAAGCCCAAAGGACTTTGAAGTCTTTCATCATTCATCAAAGAAAAATAGAGTCCATTCAGCAAACTGTCCTAAGTAAGGGCAAGAATCTGTAGTATAGCTTTGAAAGGTTTCATAGGTAAAAATCTTAAGGGGGAAGCGTAACTTTATTCAGTCATTGAACCCCCAAATATACATATTTGATTCCTTAAACATTCTAGTAATTTCATTCAGCCTCAAATTCTGTCTTTTAAAAAGCAAGTTGTTACTGTGAGTAAAAATTTCTTTTCAGGACAGTATTAAGGAATGGGACTTGTATTTACCCAATACCCCTCTCCCCCAATTTAGTCAATTTCACATGTATGCAAGCTTACGGCAGAGGGAATGGGAAATAGCTAACCTGGGTCAGTTGAAACTTAACCACATATTGGTTGGTTGAATGACTAAATGTTTTGTTCTTTGGCAGCAGTAGTTTTGGGGTTAAAGCAGAAAAACCTTTACATATGTCTAAGGCTGTCCTAAACCAAGATGTTAAGTATTGAAAAATATGATTACTGGTCATGAACAAATGCAATAAAATCATAGACTTTTATTGATGATCTAGGAATTTTTACGCAAATGTCTCATAATGTTCTCAAAATTGTGTTGTCTCCTGGGTTAATTATAGAGAAATTAGTCATGTTTGAAGGATACTCAAGTAATCGGTGAGAAATGAAAAAAGAATCCTTACTTCTACAGATATTTATGTCTATAGTGAAATAAGTGGAGATAATGGCCATATATTTTACATTTTCGCCAAGATAGTTTACCTCCTTTAATAAATTTCAGTTAAGTAAACAGCTTGGCTAATGTCAGTAAAAAATATGAGAATAGAAATTTATCTGTATTTCCTGTTCAACACTTGGGGTCATGAGAACGTGCTAATTGTCTTAGACGCATTATTACTCAAGGTGTCACTAATATGTCCCCTTCAATGCGTCGCTAAAAATAGTGGTACTACAATTTACATTTCCCCTAGCTATGACTCAACAAAAAATTTGGTATTTGGGGAAGAAAGCAAATAATCATTTTAATCTAATCAACAATGGTAGACATACGGGATAAAAATAATTTAAAATTCATGAAGAAACCATCTTCCCATTTTTAAAAGGTTAAGTTCCCCTAAGCTATGAAAGAAAAACACCCTCTGAAGACCTGGGGAAGCAGTAAACACTGGTGGCAAGTGACAGGAATTGATCCTCCTTGGCTGCGCCTGTCATGTCTCGAAGTTTTATTTCCACCATCTCTACAATGCTATGAAAGGAGAGAGTGGGCGCCGGACTATGGCCCGAGGGCTTGGTACCTGGGTCTCTGACTTTTCCTCAATTAGGAGGCCTCCCTGCCTGATGGAGAGACGTGTGTCTGACTGGGGGCTTGGACAGTTGCGAGGTATTGATTAGCCATAATGTGAAGTCAAATCTGAATAAAAAAGCCCCGTGATCAAAAGACCTTCATCGGAGACAGCATGCCCTCTAAGTCAAGGGTCCAGAGAGTCTGATGAGCTCCGTTTCCTCTCTGAGAGAGAGAGAGAGAGTTCCAGTTTCCTTATAAAGGCTCTCTTGATAAGAAAGTCCAGTGGACCTTCTGTCAGAAAAGCTGAGGCTTCAGATTTGACAGGCGCTTGTTAGTTTTTTTCATCCCAGATCATTCAGCATTCAGAGAAGAGAGGAAAAGCCGATTGCTCATACTGCCGGGCGCCATGAAAGCCGGCCTGGCACCTCCACTGCTGCTTTCTGCATTAAAGAGAACGCAAGCCTGCCTGGCCTGGGAAGTGCTCATCAGTGCCGGCCGCCCCACGGTGCACAGAACAATCACCAACTCAGTGTTATTTAGATCGTGAACAATCAACACGCGGCTCTCAGTGGAATTTAGAAAATATATTGGCTTTAAAGTAATAATATCTCTGCCTTCTCTTAGTGGATCCCTTATGATGATTTTTTTAAAATTAAAACATCTTGGTCCCTTTCATTTGTGCTATGTTTTTTTAAACTTTTTTTTAAAGTTTTTTTTTTTTTTTTAATTTACTATTGAGAGACAGAGGGAGACAGAGCATGAGCATAGAGAGGCAGAGACAGAATTCAAAGCAGGCCCCAGGCTCTGAGCTGGTCAACACAGAGCCAGATGCAGGTCTCGAACTCACAAACTATGAGGTCATGACCTGAACTGAAGTCAGATGCTTAACTGACTGAGCCATCCAGGCGCCCCCTATTTGTGCCATGTTTTAAAGACAGTTCTATATATCCCTTACCTTGAGCCTGTATCACAGCCCTGAGAAGCAGAACGTACCAGTGTCATTATCACCAGGTGAAGAATGCAGAGACAAAGATATACACAGAGGCTGTGAGCCGGTCCAAGGTCACACAGATAATTAATGGTAGAGTCAGAATCAGAAGTCAGGTATCATGACTCCTAGTCTGGTTTTCTTATCATAGAACAAGAATTCAACCACTCAGACTCCTACATGAGACATTTGCAGTCGTGACTGAATGCTCTTTAGCTTCATTCAAGAATTGCCACACTGTAATGAACCATATCAACAATCACTCTATTGTTTCTAAAGTTATGGGGGATGTGCACAGTGTTTTCTGCATTCTCCCTTCTTTAATGCGTTGCTATGAATGGATGCTAGTCAAACTCATTCCTTCTGCGAATGTTCTCCTTTCCTTCCAATACTCTTAGTACGCCTGTATGCATTCATTCCGTCACGATTCTGCAGGATCTTAATGTCTCTGTTTTAGGGCTATGCTAGTACTAGTCACTGCTGTATGTCCGGAGCCAGCAGCATGACTGGCCCAGAGCAGTATTTGATAAATATTACTTGCAGGGATAAATGAACAGATGAGTGAAAAGAGACTCTAGAAGTCAAAGGACAGCCCGAGACGATGAGATATTATTGTTAGACTAGATATTATACAGAGCTCTCTATAAATTAACAGAATACACTTGTGAAAATTATGGTCTCTCTCAAATTTCAGAGAACTTTGGGAACTCCTGCCAGAGCCTAGGCCCCCTTGGGACAGTAACAATGTCTCTTTAATCTTTGAATCTGCACCTGCCTGGTACAAAGGAGGCACTACTGCTATGTAACTATTTGTCTAAATGACTGTGGAAGACAAATTCTTTGTACTCTTTTCTTTCCCCTTCTATTTCTAATATACATGTAAGCACTAATTTGTAACATTTATTCAGTATTGTGACAGGCAGAGGGCCATGCACTTAATGTGCGTTAGTATGTTTATTTCGTCAATAACTGGAAGAAGGAAAAATTATCTCCATTATGTAGATGAGGAAATTGAGGCTCAGGAAGGTCATATGACTTGTCCAAAGTCTCACAGCTGGTAAGCGTTCGGACTCAGGTCACATCCAAGATGTACATTCCTAACCATTCTACTAGTCTGCCTCTCAGGCACCTTGCACTGTTTTCTTTTTAATGAACAAGACCAGCAAACACTTAAGTAGTACTTACCGTGTGCAGCCATTGTTCTAAGCACAGTGCACGTATTCATTTATTTAACCCTTGTATCCCCTTGCATAAGACTCGTAAAATTTTTTCTTTTTATACTTATTGTGCTGAGAGAGTTTAAGCAGTATGACTCAAATCACACCACTAGTAAAGGTGGAAGTGGGATTTGAACCCAAGCTCTCTAGCCTTACATTCAAGGCCTTTAACTGCCATGGAATGCTGTTTGTTGATTAAGTTTGGATAGTAGTCAAGTTTTTCTTTAATCTATAATCTTAGCCCTTACTAAAGAATACTTAATTCATAATACTTTGTCCTTTCTAAGGAATAATTAGAATTTCCTTAGCATACATAGCCCATATATATTTCATTCGGTACTTACCCCGAAGTGTGCTAATGTTTTTCTGATAGTCTAATCTCTTTAACTAGATTTTAAGCTTCTGGAGAAACAATGAATGTCACTTTAAAATCCTAAATCCATTGTTTAAGATTTGAAATCTGTTATAATTCTTATTAGTTTGATGTGATTAGAAAACTGTGAGTTTAAGGTACATTATATCCATTGGTCAAGAGATGTTGCAGAGCACTCATTATATAGAGTAACTTATAAAAAAATGACTTGTATATGTTCATCAGAGGCTGTTGAATATTTCTATTATAATATGAGGTAGAATCAAGATACTGCTAAGTGTAGCTAAGAGGTGAAAACTACTTTAGGTATGTTGAGGTTGTTACTTTGCAGAGATTTCTGATGCAAAACAGTTTTGGTATTCACCAACATGCAATTCTAGTGCCATCAGTGAAATTGTTATTTCTGCTGACATAGGTCTCATTCTACTAATTAACCATTGGGAATGTGTATTATGATGTTAAAAATATAAAAAAAGAATAGTACAAAGTAGAAAAAGAGCATTTTTTTAGTATATATATTTGCACTTCTTGAAAGGCAGCCAATTGTCTGATGTTCAAAAGCAAGGGAAGTACTTCTCAGCACATGGTGAAATATATTTGATATTAGCCTCACCTTTGTCAAATCAGAATGCCAGACCACTTATGGCTCACGGGAGAGACTGACAAAGTCCTCATATTTTGCCTGAAACCCTCTATTTGTCTTTATTTACACAAAGTATCTTTTACCAAAATGTTTTGCAAAACTTGTCTTCCCAGACGTTAACCCAATGATAATGCATGGAATGTCAGCACAAACGTCAATTTACGTTTGTTTCTATTTGAATTGATACCAAGAAACCCTTTCAAAAAGAAACCGTTGGGTTTTTAAAGCTTCCGTGGCTATTGCTAGTTTGACAGCCAGTAAGACTTGTTGGTCTATCTAGTCTGGGTCACCTTTGTTAGTTGCCTAGTAAAGAGCTTTCAGGAGTATTCAACTAGAAGAAATTTCATAGTATGAGATTTATTTATTTAGCTCAGTGATTCTCAACTAGGGATAATTTTGTCCCCCCCTGGGGATATCTGATAATGCCTGGAGCCATTTTTGATTGTCATGACTGAGGGTTGCTACTGAAATCTTGCGGGGAGAGGGCCAAGGATACTGATAAATGTCCTCCAGGGTGTGGGCAAGCTTCCACTGCAAAGACAGACCTGGTTCAAAATGTAATAGCACCACAGCTGAGAAATTATGCTTAAAGTCTCTGATTCTCTACTGAAAAGGTCCAGTGCCCTTGAAACGGAGAATGCTAATGCTTTCAATCATATCAGTCATTTACATTTTAGTGAGAGTTTGCTCTTACCTCTGGCCAGAGAAGTTTTCAACTGTGTGGGAAAAGGGCTTCAGGGAGGGGAAAAATATCCAGAGACACTGCATGGGTGAATGGCATCATTGTAGGAAGAGACAGAATACAGAAATAAGAGCCTGAAGGCTAAAGAAGACAGTACATTTCTTTTTTACATACAGCTTCAAGTATAGTCTAGGAAATAAAGAACAGAGATGAGTATGTAAATAGAGCATTATACTAATATGCAATTGGCTAACGGCACTCAAGTAATCAGAAATCAGCATAAAAATATCTGAGCCCTTAAGAATCTGACCTGAGTCTACCATTCTAAATTTTTCTCTTATTTCTCTCCTATGTGATTCCTATTTTCTAGCCTAAAAACATGCTGTGAACTTGATTTCCTGTACTCTGGCTTACATTTTTTGTGACCACCTGAAATGCATTTGACTTCTTTTTCTGCTTATTAATATCAAGAATGGCAAAGACCTTTAGCTTGCAGGTCGACTCTGATCAGTTGGATGGGTTAGTGCTGTGTTGAGAAGGATTCTGAAGTTCAGTCTGGGTTCAGTGGGAAAGACTGCCATGCCTAAGTATGTCTCATATAGGCTGAGGAGGAGTTGGCAGTCATGATTGGGCATGTGCCATCCCAGATTTAATGCACCAAGGCTCAGTCATGACCTTCTCATCAGGTCTTCCCTCAGGAAATCAGTTTGTGTCTGGATTCTTCAGCATTCGCAGTCTGTCTCTCTCATTGGTCCCTAATCCAGAGTGTGCTAATGTTTGCCTTGAGTGTCCAATCTCTCTAAATCTAGTTAGGTTGTACCTTTCTGGAGGAATGATGGTTCCCAGTTTAAAATTCCAAATCTTTAGGAGTTGACCCCTACCCACACTGACCACCCCCTCTCCAAAACTGTAGCCCCTACTTGCCTTTCACGCCCGCTGCCAGTGACTGGCTTCAGAATCACCAGGGGAACCGTTTCAAGAGATGTATTATTAGCTCTCTCCAGACTGACTGACCTATAACCTGCACACATGGAGTTTGGGCTGATGTGTAAACATAAGTGATTTGTGCCTGATCCCTGGTTGAAAACCATGCCAGTGCTATTGGCGACTATTTTCCCTTTTCAAGTTCCAATTTCCTCCCCCACATCATTGCTAATGATTGTGTCTTTCCTTCTGGAAGGCTTTCTACATTTTCTCATTGTCTTTAAAATTTTCACTGTCCTTTCTAAATCATGCTCAGAAGTCACCTTTGTTCTGAGCTTCCCATGGTCCAACCAGGATGAAACCCTTTTTGTTTACTTCTTCTGAACTTTCCTAGCCCTCAAAGAGTATCTATAACATGATCCCTTGTATCGTGATGGTTTATGTACACGTCTTGCTCTTTGAACTGTAATCTCTTTGGATTCAGAGGTCAGATCTTATAAAGAAAAAGTGGTCAATAAACTTGGCTGAGTGAATATATTATTGCTATGGCCTTTTTTTTTTTATGTTGTTACACCTAGTAGAAAAGATAATATGAGGGTAGTCCTGGATGGCATATTTTAAGTCATAGGATTAGAGGCAGTTGAAAAGTCTCTTTTACAATCCTCATATCTGATACCAAAGTCCCTGCCAAACTCTAACCTTGTATCGTGATACTTTATTCCAGGCACTATCCTAGACACAGGAGACACAACATAAAACAGAATCCTGAAAGGAATTTATATACTGATAGAGAAGACAGCAATGTGACTAAGTGTTAAAGATAGTCTGCTGGCTTATGAATGGGTATGGTAGAGACACAGAGATGGACAGGTTGATTTCATTTCAGTAGAAGAGGGTTAGCAAAAGCTTCATGGAGGACATGACACTGAGATTCAGTTCATTTTATTTTATTTTTAAAATTAAAAAAAATACTTTTTGAAAGATATTTTACATTAAAACAATTTTTAAGTTTACTTATTTATTTGGAGTGAAGAGAGAGAGGGCAAAAGGGGCAGAGGAAGAGGGGGGGAGAGAGAATCCCAAGCAGACTCTGTGCTGTCAGTGCAGAGAGCCTGATGCAAGGCTCAGACTCACCAATGGTGAGATCATGACCTGAGCTGAAGTCAGACACTTAACCAAATGAGCCACCCACGCAACCCTGAAAGATTTTATTTTATTTATTTTTTTAAAATATTTTTTAAAATGTTTTATTTATTTCTGAGAGAGAGAGAGAGAGACAGACAGACAGACAGACAGACAGACAGCGTGAGCAGGGGAGGGTCAGAGAGTGAGGGAGACACAGAATGTGAAGCAGGCTCCAGGCTCTGAGCTAATTGTCAGCACAGATCCTGATGCAGGGCTCGAACCCACGAACTGTGAGATCATGACCTGAGCCGAAGTTGGACATTTAACCAACTGAGCCACCCAGGCACCCCTGAAAGATTTTATTTTTAAGTAATCTCTGCATCCAACGTGAGGCTCGAACTCACAGCCCTGAGATCAAAAGTTGCACCCTCTACTAACTGAGCCAGCCAGGCTCCCTTTTCAGTTCATTTTAATATCATGTATATATTGAAATATATATTTTGGACCAGAACTATTCAAGATTCTGAGAAGACAGAAAGAAATAAGGTAGACGTAGTAGATCACAGCACAAAAAGTACAAAATTGGGATTGTCTGGGGTGGGGGATGCCGAGGGAAGGTGAAAGGTATTCAAGGGGAAGGGGTAGTGTGGAGCAAAGGGGCTGTGGTATGAACCAAAGTGAAGCATCTGTGTCTTTAAGTAGTCACAAGTAGCAACATCAGAACTGGGACATAGGATATTAGGTTGTCTGGTGCTAGAAAAGACTATAAAAGTAGCCAAAGGCCAAGTAGGGAAGGACTTTATAAAATACATAAGAGGGTTGGGCTTTGTCCCACAAGCCATGAAAAGACAGTGAGGAGATTTAATCATGAGATCATAATCGTAATCGAGTTCGTGTTTTAGAAAAGTCACCCTGGTGGTTGTGAATAATCCAGTATAATAAATATGACATTAAAATATGAGTGGACTGTGTGTTCCAGTGTACCGTCTTAAAAAAAGGCAGGGACATTTTCTAGAAAACATTTAGCATTAAGTGGTAATAATTATGTATAAACAACACAGGCAAGAACTGCACAGAACCATAGAAAGGGATCAGCAAATGTGCGGGTAAAACTTGATGTGTGTGTGGTTATATAGAACCCAAGACATCACGGCATTCCTTTTCTTTTTAAAAAAAATTTTTTTAATGTTTATTTATTTTTGAGAGACAGAGTGTGTGAGTGGGGGAGGGGCAGAGAGAGGGAGACACAGAGTCTAAAGCAGGCTCCAGGCTCTGCGCTGTCAGCACAGAGCCCGATGCCGGGCTCAAACTCACAGACTGTGAGATCACACCCTGAGCTGAAGTCAGGCACTTCACCAACTGAGCCACTCAGGCGCCCTGGCTTTGCTTTCCTTAGTGATGCTCTTACCAACCATAACTGCTGTAATGGGGTTGGTATTTTACTAGGCAGCACGTGCATTTATGTAACAGATTTGTACACATGACTGATGTTGTGAGTGGTGTCAGGACAACTGAGTCCAAAATGAAGAAACAGCTGATAGCTACAACACACGTGTCTCTGCCCCTAGGCTTCAATGACTTGGGATCTAGGAAACATGCCATTTTGGAGAGCTGTTATTCAAAAAGCTTTTTAATTCAACATTTACTGAAGAAGAAAAAGTAGTCACTTAAAATGAATGGGTTTATATGGAGATTCCTTTAAAAAAAATAAAAATAGACTTACCCTATGACCCAGCAATTCGACTCCTAGGAATTTATCCACAGGATACAACAATGCTGATTTGACGGAGCACATGGACTCCCAAGTTCACAGCAGCACTATCAATAATAGCCAATTTATGGAAAGAGCCCAAATGTCCATCACCTGATGAATGGATAAAGAAGATGTGGTACATATACACAATGGCATACTTCTTGGTGATGAAGAATGAAATCTTGCCTTTCGCAACAACATGGATTGGGTAGTATGCTAAGAGAAATGAGTCAATCAGAAAACGACAGGTATCATATGATTTCACTGAAATGGGGAATTTGAGAAACTCAAAAGATGAACATAGGGACAGAGAAGGAAAAATAAGATAAAAACAGAGAGGGAGGCAAACCATAAGTTATTCTTACCCTTGTTTTAAATGTTTGTTTATTTTTGAGGGAGAGAGAGAGAGCGTGTGAGTGAAGGAGGGATAGAGAGAGAGGGAGACACAGTATCCAAAGCAGGCTCCGGGCTCTGAGCTGTCAGCACAGAGCCTGATACGGAGCTTGAACTCATAGACTACGAGATCATGACTTGAGCCGAAGTGGGATGCTGAACTGACTGAGCCACCCAGGTGCCCCAGGAGACTCTTAAATACTCTTAAATACAGAGAACAAACTGAGGGTTGCTGGAAGGGTGGTGGGTGGGTGGATGTGCTAAGTGAGCGATGGGCATTAAAGAAGGCAATTTCTAGGAAGAGCACTGGGTGTCATAACATTAAGAGGTGAATCACTGGGTTCTGCTCCTGAAGCCAAGATTACATTATATGTTAACTAACCTGAATATAAATAATTTTTTAAAAATGAGTGGATTTGTCAACGTGCTTACCAACACATCTAGGAATAATATACAAAACCTTAGAATTCTGTGTGTGGATCAGCAGAGCTTACATAAATGATCTACCTTATTTGCAGGCAAATGTGCTTGAAACCCCCATGGAGAGCGCCTGTTTCTCATCTACCATGATACCCCGTATGCCTAGTTCTCTTCCTATGTCATCAGTTGTTCCTTCTTAGCTTCCTTTTCTGGACCCTTCTACTCTAAAAGTTGGAAAGAGCAAGGACTTGGCCCTGAAATCCCTTTGTTTTTTATGTTTTTAAACTCAAAATCTTTTTTAAGCCCTATTCTCTCTCCAGCATTATATATCCCTATTATTACTTGACATCTTCACAAGCATGTCTAAGAGGCAACTCAGACTTTTCACAGCCCTAAAGAGCACACGATTCACACCACCAAACTTTCCCTCATACAGTGAACTTCTTACCAAGTTGTTAGAGGCGAATCATACTGGATTTATTGTTTCTTTTGCCACATCCACTTCTATAACTTTGGCAAGTTCTTTCACTTCTACAGCTAAAGTATATCCTGAATCCCTACATTTCTTTGCATCTTTATCACTTTGACCCCAGTTCAAGCCAGGATGAGTTTAGTAGTGTCTGGAGTATTGCAGTGTTCCCCTAACTGGCTTCTTATGCCAGTCTTTTTGTTTTTTTTAGACCATTATTATTTTTCATTCAAGTATAATGAACATACAGTGTTATATTAGAATCATGTGTACAATACAGTGATTTAACAATTCTATTTAATGTTTTTTTTGTTTTGTATTTTTCTGAGAGAGAGAGAGAGACAGCATGAGCAGGGGAGGGTCAGAGAGAGAGGGAGACACATAATTCGAAACAGGCCCCAGGCTCTGAGCTAGCTGTCAGCACAGAGCCCGAAGTGGGGCTCGAACCCACGAACCGCGAGATCACGACCTGAGCTGAAGTCAGACATTTAACTGACTGAGCCACCCAGGTGCCCTAGTGATTTAACAATTCTATACATTACTCGGTGCTCATCAGGATAAGTGAACTCTTACCCTACTTAACCCATTTCCCCCATCCCCCCACCCTCCTCCCCCTCTGCTAACCACCAGTTTGTTCTCTGTATTTAAGAGTCTAATTTTTTGTGGTCTCTTTTTTTCTTTGTTCATTGCTTATGAAAATTTACATATAAGGGAAATTATATGGAATTTATCTTTCTCTGATTAACTTATTTCACTTAGCATAATATTCTCTAGATCCATCCAAGCTGTTGCAAAGGGCAAGATTTCATTTTATTTTGTATGGCCAGGTAATATTCCAGTGCATATATGTGTAGCATATCTTCTTAAGCCTCCTCATGCCACTCTTCCCTCCGGCAACCCCTCCGCATAAGTCATCCCCCATGAGGTGATTTGACTCTTCTTCTCCACAAATAATTTTTTTTAATATTTTTATTTATTTCTAGGAGAGAGAGAGAGAGAGAGACAGCGTGAGCAGGGGAGGGTCAGAGAGAGAGGGACTCACAGACTGAAACAGGCTCCAGGCTCTGAGCTGGCAGTCAGCACAGAGCCCGACGCGGGGCTCGAACCCACGAACCGCAAGATCATGACCTAAGCGAAAGTCGGACGCTTAACCGACTAAGCCCCCCAGGCGCCCCACCACAAATAATTATTAAAAAAATCTCAACCTTGCTTGAAAACTCTTAATGCTTTTGGATATACTCAGTTGTAATAAAAACACAACCCGTTTTTGGCCCCTGCCCTCCTGGTTCATCTCTCCTGGCCCCACTCCACCTGCCGGTCTTCCCACTTCACTGCTTGCTCCTCCTGAGCTCCCATGGCTGCTCACTTCCTTTCTGCTCACACTGCTCTTGTCTCCGTTCCTTGAGGGCATTAAACTTCTGGAGTCCTGGATCCTTTTCTCCAGCCTCCTTCCAGGAAACGTCCACTCCCAGATCTTTCATGACAACTTGCTTCTTAGAATAAATGTCAGCCCCCAGAGACTGGCCTTTCCTAACCACCTAATATACGTTTGGCCATCCACCACCAGGATGTTTCTATTCTTTTCATAGCAACTGTTCGATATTTTCTTGTCTGATTATTTGTATTTTTTTCTACTTTTCTTCACTAGAAGAACACACGTTGAGAGTTGGAGTTTTCAAATGCCTTATTTAACACAGGGTATAGCACATAATAAGTGCCTAACAAACACTGTTGGTTAAATATTGTTGAGTAGCCATTGTTGTCTAGATGTTGTTTGGCAATAAACACACAAATCACCCACTTCGGGGAATACTTTGAAGTGATCTGTTGGCCTTTCCTAATTAAGGTTCTTGACTTTTAGACTCCCAGACATCAGGAGAAACCCATTAGAGGAGTCTCAATAATGGTCTCTTTGCCCTCAGGTCAGCGTGCTGTGGGGCTGGGCCCAACCTAAAGATCTCCCACCTACGCTCCTGCTAATGCAAGCTGTGGAGTCTGATCTAAGAATTAAGGTGGGGAAAACCGGCCATAAAGCTTTTCAAAATTAAGGGAGGGTCAGGAGGTGGCTGACAAGGGAAGTGGAAAGCCTTTATTATATTCCTTATGAAGCACTGGCCCTATTCTGAGCTCCACACACTCTACATTAGGCCCAGGAAATACAACATCTGGCCTCCGTGCCCTCTGAATGAAGGATGGGCCACACTTGGCTGCAAACACAAGCAACACCTTGAATTACGCATGTTTGTAAGTTCATCAACGTGTGCGGTCTGTGAGGGTAAAACCAATAGAAAGTAATGACGGCGGTGGTGATCGGTGGGTGTACCAAAGGGCTGGCCAGTAGCTAACAAGGGAGCAGTAGCGAAAATGATGTGCTTGTTTTCTTTCAGTAGCAAACACACACAGACGGGAGGCTTCCCTTCGTGGGGCCTGTGTTTCACCTTTGCAGCAGATTATTTTACGCAGACCACGTGAGGTTGGCGCTGCGCTTGAGAACACCCAGGCCTCCTTTTTGTCACTTTTTCACCTATAGTATGATAGGCGCAGTGACCTTCTGTACAATCAGAGCATATTGGTCTTCTAAGCAAAATAGATATAACAAACTGTCTTGGTTTGAATCGGGACTGCTCGCTCCTAGGAAAGAAGAGAATGGTGTTTCGCCACAGTGCTGGGTGGGATATTTGGTTTCTTGGCAGGGCTAGATAGGGAAGCTTTATCCACGAGGCATACACTATAAACATTTCAGCATAAGGAAAATGAATGGTCGTAATATAGGACGTTTTGGAGTTTCCGTGGTTTAGGTACTAGAAAAACCTGCTGCCTCCACAGTTTCCACACCTTTTCCTCAGCACAATGTTACACAATTGTGCTGAGGACACTTGTGGCCTCTAATGGCCAGATAATGGACCACAATAAAAGTTATGGGTCCCCAGACGGGTTGAAGCTCATAATGGTTGGCAGGATCCATTATTTCACCATTAAGATCTACAGAAAAGGGAGACAATTGTCAACTAAAAAGAAAAAAAAATATGTCATTGCACATGTTCCTCTTGTTTGAGAAAAATATTTGAATTCCCCAGTGGGTGGGTGGTGGTTTTCCTATGTGTGCAAGTTTCTGTGTCCCTGCCCTGAATGTATTTTTAGAGAGCTTTCAGTGCATAAATGCATTGTCTGCCACCCTAAGTTGAGGGGTGTGATTAGAGCCCCACACTGGAGTTCAAAGTTATTAACTAATCACAATTTTTGCTTTACAAGAAATGAATGGGAGAACAACAATAAAAGAAAAGATGCAGAATAGATTTGATTCAAGTTAAATGTCTGCACGAAGGACTTTTCTTCGCCCTCCCTGATTCGGCTTTGTTCTACAATGCATCCTGCAATAGTTTTAACACCATCGTATATTCTGGAGTCCTGTCTCTGCTTTAGAGGAGTCAAGACCCTTTCAATCATGAGAGTGGTGAGTTATTACCCAGTGTCTTGGTAATATTTCTTTAGAAATCAATAAATGCATATTTAGCCATTTCATTTAGCCTTGAGGGACCCTTGATATTTTAGTTGTGTCTTCTGGTGGACATAATGGTAGCATGATATCAATATCCCTATTCAAAAAGACATAAGTGCACCGAATTCTTTGCTCTTGGCCTTCTCACCTTCAGATGGAACTAGAGTCCATGTACAGTAAACGATTAGCTAGTGTGTGTGTTTGAAGGAAGAGGGGACAGCTGGGGAGCCTGGCCCCATTTTGTGGACCTGAGGTTATTGCAATCTTAAAATTGTCCTTCTTGAGAGGATGAGGGGATTACCTATTTGAGACCCTTCTGTATCAAAGGGAAGCACAGTCCCGATCCCAGGTAGTTCTGCATTTTGAGGCAGTTGCATATTAGCCCCTTAGCTGATTAGAGATATGAACGCTAATACAATTTGTTTCAGAATTTAAATATTCTATTTAAAATGCTATTCCTTGGGATGCCTGGGTTGCTCATTCGGCTAAGCGTCCGACTTCAGCTCAGGTCACGATCTCACAGTTCGTGGGTTCAAGCCCCGTGTCGAGCTTTGTTTGTGGTGACAGCTAGCTCAGAGCCTGGAGCCTGCTTCAGATTCTGTGTCTCCCTCTCTCTCTGCCCCTCCCCTGCTCACGCTGTCTCTCTTTCTCTCTCAAAAATAAATAAAACCTTAAAAAAATAAAAAATAAATAAAACTCTATTCCTCTAAGATAAATAAATGACGGGGCAAAAAACATTTTCAGCACATTTTGTAGGTAAGCCACATGAATCTCCCCCTTTGTGTCACATAAAATGAATGAATTTCAGTTCTCAAAGAACCTCAATCTAAGGCACTTCCCTTTTTATAAGCTCTTCATACTTTGTGAGTATGGCAATGTGTAAGTGAAATTTGTCCTCTATATTCATTTATTTATTATAAAAAATACAGCGTGCATCTTTTGTATTAAGTTTTTAATGGGTTTTCGTGATCTTCTGTTCACAAGTTTTGGTTTTAGCTCTGTGAAATTGTTGTTGCCTTTCTAGGTTAGAGGCTCTTTGCTTTTGTATCTGTAACAAAGAAGGCCAGTCAACTGTTCAGGAATTTGAATCGAATAAAATGTATTCAATAATAAAACAATACTAAGAGTTTCATTAAACAATTTTTTTCCAGGATCCAAGTCATTTTACAAAAATCAGGTTTTTTCATGGGTATTGTGTGAGATCATTGCATTTCTTACATGTTATACAGCTGGAGACCTGCAGTGAAAAAGCATCACATGCACCCTTATAGAGCAGTCTACCATGTTGTATTCATACACTGATTTGTAAGACTTTAGATTTATAGGGGTGTCTGGGTGGCTCAGTCGGTTAAGCATCTGACTTCAGCTCAGGTCATGATCTCATGGTTCCTGGGTTCGAGCCCTGTGTTGGGCTCTGTGCTGACAGCTCAGAGCCTGGAGGCTGCTTTGGATTTTGTGTCTCCCTCTCTCTCTGACCCTTCCCTGCTCATGCTGTCTCTCTCTCTCTCAGAAATAAATAAAAAACATTAAAAAATTTTAAAAAAGACTAGATTTATAAAGTCAGAGGAGAGTAATTCTCCTCTGAAGAAACCGGTTTGAGTTTATCTTAGTGACTCTGGATCATGTATACTGTGAATTGTGTAACCGATAATGTTTGTCACCTTCTCTCAGCTGCCAGAAAACTCGTAGCCACATTTGTGGCTGAATTGAAACTAGTGTATACTGTTTTATGTATCTTTATATTTTTTAATGTTTATTTTTGAGAGAGAAAGAGACAGAGCATGAGTGGGAGAGGAGCAGAGAGAGAGGAGGACACAGAATCCAAAGGCTCTAGGCTCTGTCAGCACAGGGTCTGACACGGGGCTCGAACTCACAAACCACGAGATTGGACACTCAACCCACTGAACCATCCAGGCACCCTTATTTTATGTATCTTTAAGTAGTGCTTTTAATTTTTTTTTGGAAAGAAGGCAATGTTTTTGTAATTTATGACATAGGCCTATATCGCTTGCTATTGTATCCTCAGTACATAGCATGCACAGACTCGGAAGGAGAGAGAGAAAGGAAGAGAGACAGAAGGCAAGAGAAGAAACAAAGGAAGGAAAGAAAAGAAAGAAAGAAGAGAGAGAGACGAGAACAAAATGAGAAAGTCTTTGTGTGTGTTCAGGCTCTAAACCACTGTCTGTAATGACAGCCACTGGCCACGTGCGGCTGTGGAGCCCATGAAAGGTCATTAGTCCAACTGAGATGTAAGTGTGAATACCCAATGTATTTTGAAGACTTAATATGAAAAAACGTATGCAAATATTTCAATAACGTTTTATTGACTATATGTTCAAATGATAATATTTTAGATATATTGGGGGGCGCCTGGGTGGCTCGGTTGGTTAAGTGTCCAACTTCAGCTTAGGTCATGATCTCATGGGTGGCGAGTTTGAGCCCCTTGTAGGGCTCTGTGCTGACAGCTCAGAGCCTGGACCCTGCTTGGGATTCTATGTCTCCGTCTCTCTCTGCCCCTCCCCTGCTTGTGCTCTGTCTCTCTTTCTCTCTCTCTCAAAAATAAACATTAAAAAAATATATTTTAGATATCTTGGGTTAAATGATTTTATTTATTTATTTATTTGTTTGTTTACATAAATGTTTATTCATTTTTGAGAGGGAGAGAGAGAGAGAGAGGGAGAAACAGAGGGAGCAGATGGGGGTGGGGGAACAAAGGATCAGGCTCTGCACTGACAACAGAGAGCCTGACTCCGGGCTCGAACTCATGATATGTGTGATCGGGACCTGAGCTGAAGTTGACTGCCTAACTGACTGAGCCACCCAGGTGCCCCAGGTTCAAAGACCTCATTGAAATTAATTTTATCTTTCTTTTAGAAATGGCTACTTGAACATTTAAAACTATGTGTGTGACTTAAATTTACGATTTGCATGATCTTTCTCTTGGACATTATACTGTAAGGCCGCAGCAAGCTGGTGGTGCCTGCACAGCTTCTCAGAGCACATTTTTCTATAACCTAGTACTCGCTCTCTCTCTGTGTCAGCTACAGGGGAAGTCTATTTGTGACAGCACTAAAGTTGGCAGAATCCTTCATCTCTCAATTTTTAGATCTTTAATCTTAATAACCATCTTCTAAATTTTCCATTGTGATCCAGGCATTCTATATTACCTCCAAGGATCTGGTCATATGGTGCTCATGTTTTGGGAAGAATTTCTTCTTTCTTAGTGCACACATACACTTCCAGTGTTTTATACTTGAAAAAATAGAAACATGTTGAATTGTCTGTCTGCCATAAATTGAGAGTAAAGTATATAAAACTATCCTCTTTTCTAGGGAATAAATAAGCCAAGGATATTTTCTTCCATCTTATTTTTTCTGGATCTAAAAGCTAAGTTAGGGCACTACTAGAGAACATTTCAGATGGATAAATTTGTGAAACTTAAAGAATATTCTGCATGAGAACATTTTCTGAATCAGAATCTATAGAGCAATGTGATCTGATGGCAAACTGGACACATTGTCCTTCACTTTGAGGCCATAACCATCAATATATTGTTCTGTAATATTTAAATACATGTGGGTAAGCATGTTGGACTCAGTAACATGGTCTTCTTCTCTGGCTTCAATTATTTCATTTGATCATTTATATATGAGTGAAGAATTTTCAAGGACTGGAGAAGAATGGAACATTGAGAATATATCAAAATAACTTATCTCCATGTTTCACTTTGAAGCCCCACCCTTTATGTCCAGGCTCCTGTAAATGACAGTGAAAGTCATTCCCTGTGGGAGAAGGTGAAAAACCAAGTCCCCTCTGTCTCCTCACAAAGCTTGTTGCCAGTTAATGCAATTCCTTGGGGTTAAGCTCTTGTCTGCAGAGAGTCCAGGTAAATTGTTTCTGTTAGAGAATGAAGCTGCCGTCACTGGTTTTGGGAAGTGTTTCAGTTATAGGACAGTACTTAGGCAGAAAGCAAAAAGAAACCCTCCGCTTTAGAATAAATTTCAAGGTTCTATAAAATGTTTTGGTACTAATATAATGTTTAATGTTTTCATGAATAAAATATTGATTTGTAATACACTTTTTTAAAGAAAAACGTGAATGTGATGAGCAATTTAAAATTCATGCATCTGCTTTTCCTCCAGAGTGACCAGGGGCTTCTGAGTGGGATGACAAAGAAAGGTGTGTGCAGTTCTCTAGCACTGCTGTCTATTCGAGGCCGTGGGATCAGCAAAATTAGATGAAGGTTAAGGCAGCAATGTAAATTTTGGTAATAAGGTTTCTATATTTTAATTTGAAACCAAACATGCCATGGGCCTGTTGGTGGTAATCCCATTTAATCTTGCAAAAAAGCTTTCCTGGTATCAAGAGATCCAGATCAGTACTGCCATTATTCCCCGGAAAATGAGACATTTTCTTTATCCTTCACCTTGAAGTGGTCTAAACATAACTATAACATTTTGATGACTTTAAAAGAGCAAATATATTCATATAGTTATGTATAAACTCAAATGTATATATGTTATATACAGTGTATGTGTTATATATGTGTCTATTATGTCTATTATATATTTATCCATTCTACAACTCTGCTTGAAATTACAGTACTTACATTTAAAACATTTATGCTTAATTTACTAACTGGGTCTCTAAACAATACCGTTTCTATCCTCCATAGCACTTGTATACATACATGAGAACAGGTAGACGTATATACATGTAGAATGCCAAGGAGGATGAAGATACACAAATGTGCGTGTGTGTATTACATATATATAGTATATGTAATATATGTGTATATGTGTATGTATATATATAGTTTTTCAAAAACAATATGGTGGAATGGAAAGGACATAAATTTTAAGGCCAGAAAAATGTATATGCACTCTATTTCCTTCCCTTCTTCCCTTCTCACTTGATCATGGCATGCACATCTACGATTATCTTCTCTCTCCCTCCTCTTCATTAGTTTTATCATTCTCATCAGCAGAAGATATATAATACCACCTCATATATTAAAAAAGCCCCGAAAACAATGGACAAATATACCTTCTCTGCTAGGTGAAAGTTTCATTATGTCAAGCTATTTGTCTGTCTTATTCAGTGCTACATAACCAGCATTTAGAATATTGCCAAGAGTGGTCTAGCATTTATTAGATCCTCAGCAAACATTTGTGACATGAATGAATGAATGAATGAATGAATGAATAAACAATGCCTGAATCATAATATAGGCTCAGTCAATGTTGGCTCTTATTATAATGAAACTGACTTTTTTTGAGCCTGGTATTTGCTTTAAATGCCAAGAAGATTCAGAACAACCACACAACAAAGCCTGTCTAAAAGCATTATATTTTTGAAGTCTGGAAGACTTGCATGTACACATTTCAGTGGTTATCTGGTTTAATGTGCTTGACATTTCTTTAAAATTTTATAGGGAAAAGTCTGCCATAAAATCTTAGAACTTTCTATTTCACTTACCACCCTATTACTGTTTGAACATGGTATACAGTAACACAGTCTTAGACAAAGTTATAAAAATAGAATATGCTAAAGTTTTAAAAACTAGAATTGGCTTATTCCAATTATATGTTTGACTTAGGAAGCAAATAGTGTGTGCTTTGATCAACTGGTAGAAAATATAGGACATATCAATGTAGTTTCAGGGATTATAACAAATGTACCATTCTGGAGGGAGATGTTGATAGAGAAGGCTGTGCATGTGTGGGGGGTAGGAGAAGCATGGGAAACCACTCTACCTTCCTCTCCATTTTGATGTGACCCTAAAACAGCTCTAAAATAGTGTTTTTTTGAAGAAAATACATGATACATGATAATTTTAGTTTAATATCTTGCAATAGCAAATTTAAAGCTTTCATGTGTTTCAAACTTCCTCAAAAAGAGGAGTAAAAATGAACAATTTGAAAATTCCTCAGTTTTGTTCTTTCAATGAAATTACCATGTGTTTGGTAATATATGAGCCATACCCGCAGTGTGAATTAAATTTTATAAAGGAACACAATAGTTAATACCACTCCAGTTTTGGTATGTTGAACTATAAATCCACTGAAACAGAAATGAATCATTGTAAAACACGCTTTGATATGCCACTCACTGTCCATACAATTTCAATGTTCCCTCATTGCTTTGAGCATAAATGGCAAACTCCTTATCCCGGAAATACATCGTTCTTCACCTTGATCTCAAATGATCCTCAAAGCCTTAATTCCTTCTCACATATACAAACCCAATCGGATAGCAGTGATCAACAGTGTGACCTTGGAAGTCAGGCAGAGATTCAGAGGGCTGGATGGAAAACTCTCCAAGTCACATCAATTGTGGAACCTTGCCACTGGCACTTGGAACATGGGCAGCAATGAGGGCACAATCAACATTCTAGAACTTTCTGAAATCTGTGAAGTTGCTAATGGGAACTGGAATGGCCAGGGTTGAGGAACTCTATGAAATAGCAAAACCAAATAGTCAACAGAATTACACAACTATATACATAGATAGAAAATTATTTCTTTCTGCTATTTTGCTTCTGCTACAAGAACTGATCAGTGCATCAGGATGGAATGGAACAGCATGAACCAATGTCCATTTCATTTTAGATGCATCATTCACTAGTTGTACCCTGAATGTCCATTCGGGTCAGCCGGGGAACCTCATTAAATATGGGACCAGATTTCTGCACACTGCCTGCAGAATTCCTCAGGCCTCCACTTCTAGATATCATTGTCTCCTTTGGTTTCTTTTCTATTTTGACCTTAAATCTTAGCTCTAATTTTCAATCCAGTCCTTGAAATTTAAATTCCACTGTGAGCTATTTACCTTGTTTTTATTCCATCAAGACACTAGATTTATTATTATCTTCCAACTCTAAACACCACAGGTGCTGGCATGGGAAATCCAATGCTTGTATCTTGCCCCGTCCCGAGGAAAGCCTTGGCTTTGTCCTCTCTCTCTGTCTCTCTGTCTCTCTCTTTCTCTCTCTTGCAGGCAGACCCTACCTTCAGTCAGTCTGGGCCACGAACTACAATGTGTTATGGAAACAGAGTAGCTGGTAACCCAGTGTCTAGACAAGCTGACAAACAGTTGGCATGGATCAAAAGGAGGACCCAAAGCATCATGGGGAAGGAATCAGACTTGACTTCTGTCTAGGCTTTGTTACTGACCAGCTAGCCCTGAGATACCTAGCAAATCCATTAACCACTCTGAGACTGTCTCACCTCTAAGAGTTGCTTTGAGGAATAAATGAAGTAACCTGGGGAAATGCCTGGAATGGCTGGAGTGCCTGTACACAGAGTTGGATTTGTGTTTCCATCCACTCTTGTCCATCCTCAATACCAATGAGGAACAGTTTGCATAAAACACTGGCCTACCACTCCGGCTACCCTGTGTGCTGTTTGTACTTGTTTTAAGTATGCTTAACAAATTGTCTGTTTCAGGTCTTATAGAATATTCAGTTGTCCAAGCACATCTCACACATATCTCATTACAAGGTCACCCCAGTAGAATATCAAAGACAGATGCTTGAACAGGATTGACACAAAACATGGATTCGCGTGAGGTAGACCTGGTCCCACCAATTATTACTTGTATGACTTAGGGCATATTTCATAACCCCTAAGTTTTTGCATTTGTAAAAAGAAGAATGATAATGGCCATGTCCTTGGGTTGTAATACGGATTTAACAAGAAAATGAATCTCAAGTAGAAAAAAACAGTACCCTATATTTCATAGATTTTCCAGGGTAACATGTGCAACGGAATGCTAGGTATGAGAACCACATGTAATTTAAAATTTTCTAGGGGCGCCTGGGTGGCTCACTCAGTTGAGTGTCTGACTTCAGCTCAGGTCATGATCTCGCGGTTCGTGGGTTCGAGCCCCGCATCAGGTTCTGTGCAGGCAGCTCAGAGGCCAGAGCCTGTTTCAGATTCTGTGTCTCCCTCTCTCTCTGTCCCTCCCCTGCTCATGCTCTGTCTCGCTCTGTTAAAAAAAAAAAACTATAAAAAATTTTAGATAAAATTTTCTAGTAGCCACATTAACAATATGTAAAAGGTAACATGTAAATTAATTTTAATAAAATAGTCTATTTAACCCAATATATCCAAAATGTTATCACTTCAATATGTAAACAATATAAAAATTATTGAGATATTATAGAATCTTTTTTATGCTAAAATCTTTGAAATTGATGTGTATTTTATCATTTTGGAGTAGCCACATTTCAAGTGGTCAGTGCCACGTGTGGCTGGCGGCTATCACATTGGACTGCAAAGGTCTTGGAGATGCCTAGGTTTTTATTGTTTATCTTCTAATTAACCCACTTAGAACTCTCCAAATGCTTTACTCCTAAGCCAGAATGATGGTTAAAGTATGCGCGTATGTTGCATGTAATACTCTGTAGGCAACGTGACCTTGCCTTTAAGGCCTGTGTGAGCATTCTGAATCAGACTTCGCAATTTTTAGTGGTGGTTCTCTTAGGGAGCTCTCCAGTTACCTTAGAGTATCTGCCCAAACCACTGTTCGGGTCTCCGTCTAGGAGCTGGACTCTGAGTAAGACTCTTCTACCCGTTTGCAGACCCCACCGTCTTTGGAGAGGAAGTGAAAATAACCAGTTCCATGAAATGGACTTTGTTTCTTTCTGAAGCACAGAAGTCTTTTCACAAATTTGTTCCTAATTCCTGTGAATAAACTCTTTTCCCACGGCTGTGGTCAATGACTGCTCAGGCCCCCCAAAAAATGAAAATGTTTTTCAGCTTCAAGTCCTATACTGAGTCATGATCCCTTCAACTGACCACATGAGGGAGGCCGTTCTCCCAGAAAGTGAGTTAGTCCCATGAAAACCGCTAACCGTGTGGGGTGGGGTGACTTCAACAAAGGACCTGGAGACATACTAGGCAGAGCCCAGAAATAGATGAATAAACAGAGTTAGAGCAATTATTTGGGGGAATTTGGATTACTTGTCACAATAATATGTAAAGACTTCATTACTTCAACATTGGTTTATTTAAAACAAGATGTGATTCAAGGCTATTTCTCTGCTGTTCTTTAATTTCAAAAGAAAAGAATAAACTGAAACTTAATTAATTCAAAATCTATTGTTTTGGTTCCCTGGGTTTCAAATTAGGGAGATTTTACTTTAAATGAGAAACATTGATCTTAGTCACTGGCTCTCTTGCATAGTTCTAGAAAAGCTGATTCTCCGTCTGATTCTGATTTCCCTTTGATCCATGGATTCTATCTGTACTCTCCTCACACAACTTGTACAGAGTCCTCTCTATGCTTTCTCTCTTTTGTGAAAATTTATTATTTATAGACTGTAATTTTAGGCTCTATTTTCTTAACAGCCAGAAATAGCATGTAGTTCAATCATCTCTTGCTCAGAAGGAGGCTTGATGTACATACTTATAATTTTTTTTTCAGATACTTGAGCAATTCTTACAATCCCATGCCTGTCCTCAATTCAGAGGTCTGTGTTCATTCCCTAGGGCTGCAAACATTTTAAATTTCTGTGAAAACGTGACTTTACTCTGGATGGCCTCTTGGATCCTGAAGGCTTGATTTTCATTCATTGAAACGACAAGGCTTCCTTTACCCGGTCTTATCTGGAGATCCCAAATTATTGTGAACATAATTTTCCTTCTTCCAACTGACCTCTTCTGGCTGAATTGGCCCTCTCTATTGCTTCTGTTAATAAATATGTCTCTAGTCACTTACTTACCTGCACACAGTCATGGCCACCCTGGTACTGGTCCTATTAGCCTACCACCCAAGGCAACTCCTTGTGCAGAAATGATCTAGAATGCCTGAGGGAAAGCGTCTTTGTGGCAAAAGTAGCTGCAGCCCCAGCTCTGCAGTCATGGTGCTCCAAGCTGCTGCCTCTTTACCCTCGGCAACGAATCCATCCATCATTCCAGTGTACTGACTGTAAATGTGAGCTGAACTAAAGAAATACAGTTTTGCCCATAAGTTTTTTCAACATGTGTGGTGTGAAGGAGCTTTAGCTTAGCAGTGACTCCTTGTCACCTAGGGGTGGGCTCCCATACTTCCAGACTGGCGAGTATTCATTCTTGGACCACTACTGATGGTTTTTTTTTTAAATTTTTTAAATATTTTTATTTATTTTTGAGAGAGAGATAGAGACAGCATGAGCAGGGGAGGGTCAGAGAGAGGGAGACACAGAATCTGAAACAGGCTCCAGGCTCTGACCTAGCTGTCAGCACAGAGCCCGACACGGGGCTCCAACCCACAAACTGTGAGATCATGACCTGAGCTGAAGGCAGACGCTTAACTGACTGAGCCACCCAGGTGCCCCAGACCACTACTGATGTTGTAAGACTTTGTGGGCTTTTTATCTGTTTGTGATAGCAGTGGAATAATGGCAACATATTAAGACTTGGAGTTGTTTCCTAGGAATCTAGTTGAACTTAGACTTGTATTATAATTTGTGATTTTTGACCAAGCAAGAAACATCAGAAAAAGAAGGCACACTATGCTTCTACACCATTCTCTTTAGTTTCCTGTTTTGGAATACTTTCTTTCTTTGCAGACCATTGGTTCAGCGGGCTGGCAAGGCCAAGGGTCCAGTTATTGCATGTAGCTCACAAATGTGTGCTCTTAGTCGCAGACAGAATGCAGGGAGAACGATTTGCCAGGTGTGGACCTGGGCAAAAGCATCCTAGCTATTTGGAAGAATGATACAGATGGATGCGGGTGCAAATGGTGGGGAAGGGTATTGTAGCTATGAACGGAGGAATGTGAGTTGTATGCAAAATGACTGGTTTTGCTCTAGTTGTGTGATTTTAAGCTGATTACTCAATCTTTCTGGGCCTCAGTTCCCCAAAGCCATGACTTAAGTAACCATTGTACACCACTTATTTTACAGACTTACTGTAAACAAACAAGCAAAAAAAGGTGATACATGTCCACTATTATATAACACATTAGGAGGGATGCCTGGGTGGCTCAGTCAGTTAGGCATCCAGCTTTGGCTCAGCTCATGGTCTGGCAGTTTGTGAGTTCAAACCCCACTCTAGGCTCTGTGCTGACAAGCTCAGAGCCTGGAGCTTGCTTCGGATTCTGTGTCTCCCTCTCTCTCTAACCCTCCCCCACTCGTGTTCAGCCTGTCTCTTCTCTCTCTCTCAAAATGAATAAACATTAAAAATTTGAAAATAAAACACATTAAGACATATTAGGCTAAATGGTTAAGATAGCAAATTCCAGAGACAGTTCATCTTGTTCAAGTTCCAGCTGCATTTCCCCAAAGGTTCCTCATCTGCAGGTAAGGGTAATGACGGCACTCACCTCACAAGGTTTTTAAAAGAATAAACGAAATGATGTATGTAGAGTTTATAGTGGCACTTGGCACATTCATTGTAAAAATCTTATTTTAAAAGTTCAGTGAATGTTAGCTATATTAGCTGTTATTAAGGTATTTAAAAAAAATAAGGGATGCTTCATGAATTTGCTCAGGGGCCATGCTAATCTTCTCCAGATTGTTCCAGTTTTAGTATATGTGCTGCCAAAGTGAGCACTCTTTGAAGCAGCCAACACATTGATTTGGAGATCTCGAAGAATTGTTTGAGTAAACCACAGGAAAAAAATTAAACCAATGATAACGACGTCATATTCAATAGTTGTCAATAATTGCATTGATAATCGAGCCACACTTCCGGCAATGGTGACGACAACCAGTTTACTATAGTTGCATTTCAGGTTTAGTTTAAGACTTAAATACAGTAAGTTCTGTAGGTTCCTTTTTAAAGCCAAGTGGCTCTGCTGGAAGAAAAAAAATAGGTATCTTGATGGTCTAGTGTTGGCTATATGTTTTCTTAATGTGAAATGAATGTTTGAGCTTATTATACTAATATGAGTCTGCCATGTCCTAAAATTTATTACTGCAAATCAGTGGTGTTTGTGTCCGTACTACTGTGGTTGCTACTCAACACTGAAATGCATTCATTAGCTCCAAATGACAGAAATTGGAGTACACTACAGTTTAATTTTTAAAACGTTTTTTATTTTTTATTGTCAGTCTGCCTGTTCTTCCTTTGGGACAGAATAATGAGCTAATAGTTATGTGAGGTCAATGACGACTTCACAGCCCTGCGGTAGTCTCTCTGTAACCACACCATGGTTTTTGCTCTTTTCCAACTTGGTCATGTTCACAATGTTGTGAAGGCATCATACCTTTTCCTAGAATAATAGGGATGCGTTTAGACCCTTTCTGTCAATAAAATGACCTAATGGCAATGTTGGAATTTATCAAATTTATTCAAAACCTATCATCACAATGGACTGTCTGCTCTTTTAGCTCTTATACTCTTTGAATGTATTCTTTCCACTTTTTAAAAAAATTCCAAACACTAAGTTTTAGCCATAGAACTGCCTTATTATAAACACGAAGAGAGGCTGTGGTAGTAACTACTCATTGGCATTTGCATATTAGTCAGAGTCTATTCTTTATCTACTAGACAAATATGTCTCATTAACATGCATTAATGTTTGATTTCTTTTCTGGTAAAGAAATGCTATAAGTCTGTAGCATTTTTCATCCTCCATAAGAAGAATCAACTTATCTGTAAGAGGAAGTAAAGACAATTACTCAGATAATGTAAGCCCATCCTCCAATTTTCTTGTCTAAAGAAGTAGTTCTCAGTTGGGGACAATTTTGTTCCCATACGTCATTTGGCAATGCCTGGAGACATTATTGACTGTCAAGTCTGAGGTGGGGGGGGGCTGTGATTACTGACATCTAGTGGGACCCCAGGAAAGTGGCCACATATCCCATAAGGCACAGGATAGCCTCCACATAAAAGAAGTATCGTGGTCTGGTCCAAAATGTCAACAGTGCTGAGGCTGAGAAACTGGTCTAAAATAACCCTAGTGAGTGTCTCAGTTGTTGCATTAACACTGGGGTTTAGATTTTGAAATATTCAGCTAAGCTTACTAAACCTCTACCTTCGTTTACCCACAAAGAACTAGACATACTTTTTCAAATCAGGCATCTTGCTCAAATATTATTGACACGTTGAGGATTTTGTCTTAAAGAAGATGATACAAATGAAATAGAAATATTGTATGCTCTTCCTCCACGTGAGTTTTTAATTATGAGGCTGAAGCTAAAGACTTGAAACCTGATTTTTATAAAACATCTTTTCCTTAAAAAATAATCTAGAAAATTCTTTATTTTAGGGCTTTTTTAAAAAAAGTCAATGAGGTCAGGCAAATACAGAAAATAAACAAAATCTCTTTCCTTTTTCTTCCAAAGTGCAATGCTTCTACCTCTTTAAACAAATGCATGCTGTGTAAAGACTGACAATTGAATCCTTTTATCTAATCTCTGAGTATTAGATCACTTGAAATTTAAGAAAATGCAGGTAACATTGACTCTTAGAAAAACAGCCTATATCATAGAAAAGCGCACACACACAGAGATACAAATCAACAAAGAAACAAAATATCCTCAACCCAGGCCTTTTAGGAAAAGTAGCCATATATTTATGGGAGGGGTGTGTAAAAGCACTTTAGTGAAGAAAACCAGTGATCGCAATGCATCAAAGTTAAGCGGTAGCGAGGTTATCACTCCGTGAAAAATCACATAAACATTTCACATATAAAATATTATTCATCAGGGTAAAAACCTCTAAGGGATTGAGAGATAGCAAAGGTGTCATGAAACCTTTTTTTTTTTTTTAAGAAAAAATATATTCCACAACTGAGATGGGATCGGTGGTCATGTGGTAGGGCAAGAGAGGAGTATAATTGAGAAGAAAATTAGCAAACCTTAAATATCTGCCTCTGCAATATCATTACCCATAAACTTGCCCTTTTTCCACCCTCTTTTCCCCAAAGACTGATGTCCCGTATCTGAACTGAGGGAGATGTGTGCTTTCTAACAGCTAAATCAACAAGGTTTCACATGAGTAGTGCTGTGCGGTGTGGTTGACTGATTTCATGAAAAACTAATCATGTATTCATCATTGAGATCAAACACTTCCCAAGTAATTATCATCCCAGCCCAATCTGATAGGACCTGGAAAAGTGGCACTGCTGATATAATCAGAGGCTGAGCAGAAGAGTTCGCTCAGCTTTTGTAAACCTTGGGTTGGAAAGCACAAAACGGAAATTGTATTTTATAATTAAGAAAGGGAAAATGTTGGCAGGCTGCAATCAATTATTTCAATCAATCATAACAATTTTAGCTTGCCTGGTTATTTACTGGAGCACACATTTAAAAATTGACTTTTCATACATGGTCTCTGACACATTTTTTTAATATGAAAAAAAAAGAAATGCAAAGACATTTTTGAATTAAAATACAAGCCCTTTCTGTACTCACTACAAAATAGTGTCCTATCACTTCCGTAGTTTCCTTATTTGGGGCTGTGGTATTATTCTTTTTGAAAAAGAATCATATTGAATTATACGTCATTACAAAATGATTGCTTTCACAAAATCCTATTTGGCTTTATGCCTGTGATTATAAATTTAGATGAAGACAAACAATGTAGAACATTTGAACGCTTCACAAAGTACTTCCACACATATCAGCATGGATGCTTCTTACGTGTCTGGTAATATGTTAAGTGCTTTCCATGTGTCATTTCATTGAATCCTCAGACAGCTTAATGAAAGAGATCAAGTTATAACCCCATATGAATGAGGAAACCAAGGCATGGAGAGGCTGCATCTAGCTCAAGGTCACAAATAAGAAGTGACAGAGCTGGGAGATGACCCCAGCCCAATGAGTTTAGACCAGAGCCAGCCCGCTTGACCATTAGTCTGTTAGTATTTGATCATGGGGTGACAGTATTTTAAAAAGAACTTTCCGTATGCCAGGAATTGAGCTACACACTTTATATATGGCTGTTGGACCTCTCTGAAGCTCAGGTTTTTAATTTGTGAAATTCTCAGAGTTATGAAAATGGCGCTAATGTAGGTCAGGTCTCCACTGCTGCACCTACAGGGTAGGGAGCGTTGTTAATTGACTTGTCCTGCGTCCAACAGCCAGGAAACAAAGGGTCTGATTTACAAGTGGGCTGGATGCCAGATACAAGCCTTAGAGGTTGGCAGAACTGCTTCCATAGTTATTGCCATGATTACAGACCTCAGGTAATATGCTCTTTCTAATAGATTCTGCCAGCTTCTGGAAACATATGCATAACTTGAAGTGGAACAGATTCAATCACATGACTTGTCTTCTAATATAAATAAATTGCTTTGCCAATCTAAATATTCACATTTTGTAATTTCTTAAACGTGTACCTGCTACATGCATTTTTATCCATATTTTACAAGTTTCCACTCATGGGTCAAGATTGAATGAATTTCCTTAACCAAGAAAGCTTACTGTATTACCCGTTTTTTGCTTTCTTTCATTTATCATTCAAGAACATGAAACAAATTCTACTCCGTATAATCAGGTTGATCATGTAATTCCTTTCTCCAATTTAGCAGCATTAATTCAACATCTACTATGTACCAGACACGCAGAAAGTTCCTTATGTATCTCTTAAAAAATTGGGATGTGTAGAATTGGGAGTTCTTTCTGATTGTCAAGTTCATGGAGGCAGAACATAGAATGGAATTGCCAGGGGCTGGGGGAGAGAGAAGTGGGGAGATGTGGATCAGAGAATACAAAGTTTCAGTTATGCAAGATGCATAAGTTCTGGGGATCTAAGGTACAACATGGTAAGTCTAATTAACAATACTGGATTATGTACTTGAAGTTTTCTAGGATGTGCTCATCACACACACACACACACACACGGTAACCATGTGAATTGATGGATGTGTTGATTAACTTGTTTGTGGCAATTATTTCACAATGTATATGCACATCAAAACATCAAGTTATATACCTTAAGTATATACAACTTGCTCAATAATACCTCAATAAAGATGGGGGGAGGAAAGAATAATTCTCTTTACCAAAGTGAAGTTCTATTCATTGGGATGAGATTAAAAAAAAAAAAAAAACCTACATAGAACGTTGTTTTCTCAGTGGAGATAAATAAGTTTCTTTATGCTTCACTTGTTCCTAGTCTGTTGGTAAGAGAAAATCACTTATTCTGAAATCTTATTCCTAAATCCACTACTGGCAAATGAAAACATGCGCATTCACTCACAAAGTTCCTTCAACTTAAACCAGTCTCCTTGAGCATGACGTCAGTTCCACACATTTTACTCGGGTATCCTTTTAACCGACAGTTATTTTTGCCTCCTCACAAAATAAACCACTACTAATGGAGAAAGTAATTTATTTCACTGCATCATTGTCAATGGCTCCCATCCATGTAGCTCAAAGAGGAAACGGATTTCTTGGCGTCTTAGCCTAGCAAAAGCTCTTCCTTTTGCTTCATGGTTTAGGGCCTTAACTAATTGTTAGTTGAATAGGAAAGGTTTTCCTGAGGCTGTATTACTCAGCTATGCCTAGAAGTATATTCTTATCTCTCAAAGTCAATATGGGTGTTGGTTTTTTTTATTTTGATAAACCTTTAATGCATAGCAGTGCTGTTAATGTATTATTAGCAAAATCACCACTTAGAATAATACCCCCAAATATTTCTGAGCATAAAATGATTGATATTAATTAGTTAAAATAACTTCAATTGCCATTGCAGAGTATATTTTTAAAGAGCTGTTTTTCATTTTAATTTTAGATCTCAAGTATGCCTTTTAAATTCCAATTTTCCCCAGCTTTCGTTTTACATGGTTATTTGTGGGTTTCAGAATACCTGAAAACAGTTTACGCCTTATTAGTGGTCTAAGCATTATCATCGCTTAATGTGATGTGATGATTGTTACTTGATAGATCAGTACATCTGCTGAGTGGCAGTGACTGATTTAATCTGCACACATTCATTCTATCTAACCACTTGTTTGATTCTCAAATAATTTGCATTGCTATCATGAAAATGAACAACGGGAGCTCAAAAGGAAACAATGAAAATGTTTGTAACCATGAAATTCCAAGAAAACATTCTTGTGAGCAAAGATCCTCTCAATACTTTCAGAGATATGTATATCAAAGAGTAACTTTACTTAAATTGTCCAAGTGTCTAGGCTTGAAACAACAGCGTTGTATGTATTTTTAGCATTTAAAGATATCTATAAAAAAGGAAATAATATGTTAGATGAGAAGTTTTTTTTTAAGTTTATTTATTTATTTTGAGAGAGACTGAGACAGCGTGAGCAAAGCGACAGAGGGGCAGAGAGAGAGAGGGAGAGAGAGAATCCCAAGCAGGCTCTGCAGTGCAGAGCCCAACTCGGGGCTCAAACTCACGCAACCATGAGATCATGACCTGAGCCAAAACCAAGAGCTGGATGCTTAACTATTGGAGACAACCAGGTGCCCAAGAAGAGAAATTTTTAGATAGCGGATGATGGTGGCCAGTTTATTAGAGCCATTGCACAGTGAAGGCACCAGAGCTCTGTCTTAAAAATGAGTCTGTATATTAATGCCATTTTTGTCTAATCTACAAAGGAAGAGAAGTCAATGAGTTTGAAAGCATTTGTGAAAATAATTTCATGAATCAGTCCCTCTCAGCTGGGCTCTGGCATACTGCAGAGATTTTGTGTAACTTTTCACGATAGTATTATCTTCATCTATTCCTCTAAAAATGGATACTTTTCTTGGTTAATGCCCGACTCACCAACATGTCAAGATAAAAAGGTTTTTAGACCTCTCATTCCCTTTGTATTAAGAGAGTATATGCCGACATATACTCACCAAGAACAACAATGTACAAATCTCTCTGGACTGAGTGTTCTGGGTACGACCTGCAGTATTTATGCATGTGTACATATGGCTTTGTGAATGTCTCATTGGCTTAATTCTTTTGAATTATGACACAAGGCTTTGGCTTCTTTCAATTTGCTTTCTAGCATTTATTATTATTATTATTATTTTCTTTTGCTCAAAATCACTAAACACTGTACCTCTGGTTATGGTAGAATAGCTGTATTTTCTCTGTGATGCTCCCAAGCGTTCCCTTTCATTACAGACATCAGCATAACTGAAAACACAAGAGATGGGTCTAGGGCTGTGGGGACGGACTACAAGTAAAAAGAAGACAAACAATAAGCAAAGATTTAAAATCCTCACATGTCAGAAGAAGTACAAGCAGTAGATTATGCTCTGGGGTAGGAAAGAGAGCTCTCCAAGAAATAGACATGGGACAGGGCAGGGAGCATCTTGCGGATATTGCTAACCTGGGGGAATCCCTCATGCAACATGAACAACTGAGTAGGTTTGTATTACAAAGAAAAGATATACAGAAAAAAGGGAAAGGTACCAGACTGCTGACCCAAAATAGTAAAAACACCTGAGTTGGCCACAAAAGAGCCTATAGAAACACGGAGCTGAGTAGGGGGTGCAAAGAAGCAAAGGCAAGCAGAAGCATCACACTGCCTTCGTCCCCTCTGACTGTTTAAACCAGGGCCTCACCAGGGGCGCCTGGGTGGCTTAGTCGGTTAAGCGTCCGACTTTCGCTTAGGTCTTGTATTCGCGGTTCGTGGGTTCGAGCCCCGCGTCGGGCTCTGTGCTGACTGCCCGCTCAGAGCCTGGAGCCTGTTTCAGTCTGTGACTCCCTCTCTCTCTGACCCTCCCCTGCTCACGCTGTCTCTCTCTCCTAGAAATAAATAAAACATTAAAAAAATTTAAAAAAAAATAAAATAAACCAGGGCCTCACCCAATAACACAAAAACGTAGCTAGAGGTTTCTGCCAGGATTTTGTAGAAGTGCTTTTGGCTTTTTCAATTAAGATTTTTTTCTGTACTTCCCTAAAAGTGAATTCTTAAGATTTCATTATAAAATAAAATACAGGGGAAAAATCAGGCAGAACTAAATTTCTTCTAGCAAATGGTAGATTTGCAGCCACTGAATATCTAAATTATCTAATGCCACTGAACCTCAGTGGAAATTTTGCCAGCTGGGTGTATTCAGATCATCCCGTTTATGGGATAAAGCAAGATTCAGCCCAGGTGAAATAGGATGTGGGGATACTTTAAAACTTATTCATATTGGTTTTGCAGAGCTCAGGGAGGGCTTTTTCACGTGAGGAACTTGAGTAACATCATTTCTGTCCACCGGGGTCTCCTCAACCATTTATTTACACCTTTTAAAACTGTATCTTAATTTAAAAGCTGTCATTACAAATTGGAAAACAAGATGAATAAATCAACTCATCAATATATGTTGCCAGACATAGTGGAACATTTGAAGGCCTATGTAAAACAAATAGAAACAGAGAAGTCCACATGACACTAGGAAGCATTCATTATTCTTTGGCGCTGTTGAAAAATAAATCCATATAAATCACACATATTCATGGTAAAAAACCACACACACTGTACTTGGTACTCACCAGAGCAAAGTTCAACAGTCTTAACTGAATTGCTTTGCATTTGACTTTAGCCCTGGCTGGCCAAAATACAAACCAAGAAAAGACAACACCCTGCCTCTTCTTTTTAACAGTAGGTGTAAGTAACATAGGTATGACTTCTTGATAAAAATAAGGTGTTGTCTCTTTAGAAGTAATGACTTCTGGTTCCCATAGTTCTAAATTAACCTCACTAGGCATAGTCCCTAGATAACACTTTTCTCCCCTTAAGGAACCTCATTACAAACCTTCAATGTTTTTAGTTCATCTGCACACAAAATCACAATCTTTCACTGGTGTGCATTATGAATATCATCTGTAACTAAGAGACAGAGAAATGGCTTGGCTTAGTTTGCCCAATACTGGGTAAGGGCTGGTGTTTGGACTTTACCTTTTAGGAAAGTGACATTCAGACCTGAAGAAGACCTAGTAGAGCATCCTCTTTCATTGTTTTTTCCACTTATTTCATTTCTGTAGGGGACAGAACGTGCTGGTTTTCAGGAAGGCATTTCGTGGAGCACTGGAATTTCACTTTATTAAGATTTTGTACAGTTGCTGGTGTCTATAATGTGTTTTACTGTCATCTATGGGTAATTATTTAATTAGATTAAATGATGATACAAAAGCTTTTTCACTGGAGTCACCCTGCTTCCTGAAAACATGGCATATTAAACAGAAATTGCATCGGATTCATTAATACTTTTCCAAGCTAGAAAAAAGCTCCATCTTAAAATCAAACAAACAAACAAACAAACAGTAATTTAGTTTATGTCCTAAGGCCATTTCAAATGATCTGAACAGGAAGACAGAATGGTGCCTATTGATAATTTGATCTTGGTCCATTTTTTTATTCCAGGTGACAAATTAAACCCAACTCCCCCTTTGTATTATTCTTCTTTTTATTTAAATTAAACACAATTGTGGGACACCATGGTCCATCTGTTATCCTTTGGATTCTAAGTAGCTATCTAGATATACTTTTATTTATTTATTTATTTTTAATTTTAAAAATTTTTTGTAAATTTATTTCTGAGGGAGAGAGAGAGAGACAGCATGAGCAGGGGAGGGTCAGAGAGAAAGGGAAATACAAATCCGAAGCAGGCTCCAGGCTCTGAGCTAGCTGTCAGCACAGAGCCCGACGCGGGGCTCGAACCCACGAACTGTGAGATCATGACCTGAGCTGAAGTCGGGCTTGACCGAATGAGCCACTCAGGCACCCCTAGATACATTTTTAAAAAGATGACTGTATTAGCATTTTTATGAAATCTTTTTTTTTTTTTTTTTTGCATTTCACAGATAGAAAAACTGAGACCAAGTTGTCACTCAGCTGTTAAAAAAGAGGGGCTAAAACTATCAAACCTTGGATGCCAGTTCATAAGTAAATAAACGTGGCTTGGCCCTATAAAAAGGAAATATTCTGGTTGTCCTAATGATGATTATTATCACAAACTTGCCTTTTTAAAAACAAAACAAAATTGTTGACTTCTATGTTTTATTAACTTAATTTGTAGGTCCTAAGAATAGGAAAAATTTACATGGAAAGTAAGTGTAGCTGGTCAGGCTAAAAGAATCTAGATACTTTCTATGAATATACAGAACAGAAGAAGGGACCACAGTTTGCTGACAGTTAGCTAATGAGAGGGCTGACCCTTTGGGAGAGGCAGGTTGGCCTGGTATGCCTGCACGAGCGAGGACGTTAGGACATCGGTGTCGTCACCTGTTACTCTTTATCCACTCTTTCTCTTTGAAATTCAACTGCTGGTGTTGCTCTGGGGTTCAGAGTTTTTTGGTGCACTGAATAGCCTATCACAGAAATGAAAGGGTACTTCTAATTCTCCATATGCCTTCACCACGCCCTCCCCACCCAGCCCCACCCCACCCCACGATGTTGGTTTTCAGTAACATCGGTCTATTCCTTCCTACATGCCAGGTAGACAGTGCTAAATGGATACTCCTTTAACTTCTTTGTGGTCAGCTTGCTTAACCTATTTTTCTTTTAGTGGGGTAAGAAGCTGGCAGAGCTGTTGATCATTCACTTGAGTCTGTTCATCAAAGGACTTTCATTTGAATTTTCCCTTGGGAAGGGCTGGAGGGAAGACTGAGTCCACTCAGGGTCTCTGGAGTCATAAGAGCTGAGGTGAGCAGAGCAATGCTAAGAAGAGACCGTCTTAACCACCAGGTTGTGTCCCCCACTCCCCCAATATGCATTCACCTCCATCATTGCCCTTCTGGTACAGCAGAACAGGTATAAGCCTGAAGCTGGACAGACCTGGGGATGAACCTAAGTACTGCAATTTTTGGGTGAGAGTTCTATAAGCTTTCTGAGCCTCAGTTTCCTTATCTCTCAATGAGGCTAGGACCAATTGTTTTGTAGATATTTGCAAAAGTTAAACTAGATAATCTATGTTAGTTTCAATATCTGTTACACTGTGAGCAGTCAGTTAATGGAAGCTATTATTTTTCTATGTCGTCTATCTCCTTCATAGATTGTAGGTTCCTTAAAGTCAGGCACCATGTATGGTAGGCCTTTTTTTTTTTGTTTAATCCCCTGTGAGTCTAGCAAGTCAGGAGCAGAATCGGTTCCCAATAAATGTTTATTCAATAGATGGAGTTAGTTACTCAGAAGAGTGGCAGCCAAGATGTCATTGGTAAGAATATGTGAGATGCCAAGCTTTTCAAGCTTATTCTATGGTGGCTTTTTGTTTGTTTGTTTGTTCATTTGTTTGGGGGTTTTTAGAGAAAGAGCAAACAGATTATTCATAACATGTATTTTAGACGATTGTTGCTTTCTTTGGAGTCACAGAATGAGAAGGAAGGCATGTGAGTTTTCACAGACTGCAAACTCCTAAAACAATATGATGTGTGTGTCAGAATGGGACTTTGGAGCTTGCCTTATTTTGTCTTAAACATATAAATACTTATCAAGGAAAAAAAGAGTTGTGTGGAGTCTTCATCTCTTAAACTTTTTGGAAGTAGATGCGATGTGAGAAAATCCTCCTGTTCTGTATCATCTTCTGGCAATCTGAGAGATGTGACACTGGGCTGGGGGGTACAGGTGTCTACCACAGCACGGGCACTATAGACACTGAGGCTGTGTATATATGGGTACACAGAGAAAGTAAGATATACACGCGTATACTCATGTCTGCACACATGTGCATGGACAGCTACAGCCCCTTCTCACTTTTTTGAGGTGAGACAAATGATCTCAGGAATAGTCAACATGTCGCCATCATATCGAAGGAAGAGTCACATATACTCAGTTGTATTTTGTTTTTTTGTTTTTAATGTTTTATTTATTTCTAGGAGAGAGAGAGAGAGAGCGTGAGCAGGAGAGGGTCAGAGAGAGAGGGAGTCACAGACTGAAACAGGCTCCAGGCTCTGAGCTGGCAGTCAGCACAGAGCCCGACGCGGGGCTCGAACCCACGAACCGCGAATACAAGACCTAAGCGAAAGTCGGACGCTTAACCGACTAAGACACCCAGGCGCCCCCACCCAGTTGTATTTTGTGTGGCAGGAACGTCTGTTTGTGTGAAAACAAGAGAGGAGAAGGCACTCACTTCCGAGGCGGTAACTGACCAAATCTGGGATGCTAGTCAACAAGACAATGCATAATTTAAGCATTTGGACAAGTTGATGCATCTGCATAAATGAAGTCACTGAACGTGGCGGTTTTTCTGGATTTTATCCTTGACACATCATGTGGCTAATTGATATACCCTGATTTCGTGGATGAATGGGTGAAGCCGAGCCAGACTGTATTGGCGTGGACACCCCTCTTGCTAAGAGTAAGGCTTCCTCTGTCTAGAGCCATGCGATGTGCCGCTCTAGGCTCCAGCTGCAGCGACAGAGCCCTGGAGGAGACGTGCGAGGGGCACTTGACTGTGGGACTCAGCTCTGGGACAGCCTCTGGCCTCAGACATGGCCAAGGGTGTGAACTCAGCCTGCTGCCATCCGGGCGCCTGCCTCCAACAACCTGGCCGTGCCGCTCCTCTGTCTGCCGCAAAGCCGGCAGGTGACTGGACCGCCACTGAGCAGCTGTTGGCGCGTGCGCCGTGGGCACCACACGCTGCATGAAGGATGGGCTGAGCAGCCTTGGCACGGGGGGCCTCTGGTGAATGGGGTTTGGAGGGCTGACAGCATAATCACACGGACATGGAAGCTGCCTCCTTCATTAGCAGCACAGCACTCAATATATTCTCTTAGGAGAGGGCTTATAGCCAGGGCGGAGGCTATGTGTTTGAAGACAGTGAAAGATGCAAAGGGTTGTCCAATGCGCTGGGCTAAGTACACGTTGCCACCAGATCAGTGGCCCTAAAGGGGCAGCATCGGGGGAGCGCCTACCAGTCCGCAGGGTTCTAGTTGCAGCAGCCGTATCTAAGGCTAGGCCGTTTGCACACCGAGCACGAAGCCTGGGCTTGACATGAGCAGTGCCGTGACCCACACGGATTTATACTGCAGAGTGCACTCCTGTGCTGATTATGAAAGATGACCTGCAGCTGGGATCTCACCATCAATTCTTGTTGAGAGGCTTGTCTCTTGTTTAAGATCATTTAGGTGCGAATTGCCAATGGCTCTCACGGAAAATAAAGTGACCAGGAGGAAGTGTGATTCAACAGGGATTGATGGACTGGGTCCGGTTCTGCCCTGTAATGTGCTTTCTGCTCTTGTCTCCAGCTCAGGTGATAGAGACATATGCAGATTCTGCAGGAGAGGCAGACTACGTGGGATTTAAAAGCTCTCCATGGGTCAGGTTCTTCAACTGTGAAATGAGGACAATAAAAATCTTCATGTCAAAATGTGTTATGAGTATGAGAGAGATTATGCCTGGTACATTTTAAGTGCGCAATAAATGATAGCCACTTAATATTTTTAAAATTGTAGGCATATGTTCTGGAGACCAGAAGCCTCTGCTCCAATGCCAGCCCTGCCATTCACTGGTTGTGTGAGTGTGGCAAGTTATCTCTCTAAGCACTGATTTCAGAATCTATAACATGAGAATAATATTAGTCCATGTCTCATAGAGATATGACAAGGATTAAGTAGATATAAAATCAATAAGTGGGCATAATAATAGCACATATCACATAATAGTAAGATTGTGAGGGTTAAATCGATATAAAATCTATGAGAGGACCTGGCATATTGTGAACACTCCATAAGGGCTAACTACTATGAACTAATATTAGGAATCAACCCCATAAGCCATTTGTTTGATCCATGAACTAATACCGAAAGAGGTCATGTCTTATAAGGACATCATGATTCTTTCTAGAAAAATTAGCCTTCATGAGTATAGCTAGAAGTAACACAGCACTGAGTAGCTTGAGTCTCCTCCAGCCTAGTTTGATCACAGAGACACACCTTCTGTGTGACCATAAGGGCACTGGCTGACCTTCTTGTGCCTGAAGGCATGTAGACATATGCCTTCTGCCCGGCTTCAAAAGCTCATCGCTTACATGGTCCTTTTGAAGTTGGGTGTATGTTCTACAGAGTGCACAGTGTGGCCAGAGGCAAATCTGGCTCTTTGTTTAAAAAGAGAAAAAAGGCCAAGCAACATATTGGTTGCTGATCACATGAACTCAAACAAGAACCCATATGAATGTGAGTTTACCGGTAAGCCTATGTGTATTTGTAGGGGTATATGTATGGGCATATAGATTATACCCATATATGTGCCTGTATACACAAACATGTATAAAATGTTTACATACAAATGCTTGTCTATATGCAAAATATAATAATCATTGTATTAATATTTGTTATTATAAAGCAATTTGCCATGATATGTCTTCAAATGAGTTGTAAGTTATGAATATGATAAGAAAGATCATTCTAAAATACGTTAAGCCTCCAGAGCACAATTCACCATGAGCTTGAATAGCATTGAGCTTTATTTTGTGTAGATCCACACAAAATAAAATGCAGACCTGAGTTACCATCTGCATCATTGAGGCCCACCTAAACCCATTTTCCCCACAAAACATGGAAAGTGTTGTTACAAAACTTGATCGTAGGGCAATGAGTCCTAGATTATTATATTTTTTAAAAATTATAGTTTTGTGGTAAAATATACACATGAAAAGAGAAATAGTGATATTTGCATAGATTGCTTCATGAATGTCAAATAGTCATATCATTTTGTAGATCAAATATTGAGTAATTGGATGAATGTTTTTTTGCACGTGGATATTTGCACATCCAAGCATGTGGAGATACATTAGCCTAAGGAGTGTGACAAGAAATAGATTTTTTTTTCCATGTTTTTTAAAGTCGTGAATATTTTGTCCTATTCAGAAATGTTTCAAACTTTCTCTTTCTCATTTTAAATGTTTAAATATTTGTAAAAATATCCTTTTAAATAAATAAAGGGAAGAATCAGAAAAGATACAGCTATTCTTTGGGTATGCAGAACATTAAGATTCTTCCTTTCTACAATAGTACAGAGAAGCTTTCTTTGTTGTTCTGGCTTCAGCTCGATTTCCATCTTAAATTTAGAAACTGTGTATACCCAGCAAGCAGCTATTTGCATGGCCAGAGGAGAGTACTGATTGTTAAAATACACTCTTTGAATCTATATTTTCCAGTTTTACATGTACAAACCACTTTCAGCAACCATTTTAATTCCTGATGTTGATTACCAAAAGTAACACAATGATTTCAGAACATGCATGATATTTATTTAACCCCTTACGGAAGAACCCATTGGCCGTGAGAAGTGCTCCCAGACATTACTACCCAAAGGTTTTAAGCAGAGAAATGTTCCTTCATAGTGGGGATATGAAAGACACCGCCTCGGTAATTTACTGAAGTTCAGCCTTAGAACAAGCTGTTTCTTTTATGTACAAAGCTAGCAATTCACAGGTCCCAGCTGAAATGTATTTTTTGTTGTTGTTGGAAGGTTTCAAAGATATGGCGTTTGGAAATTCCTTAATTAGATTTAAGATTTTAGTCATACGGTGGTCTCTCTTTGTAACCAGAATGTATTTATTTGGCAGTTGCTTTATTTAGTGATGCTCATTTCACACTGTGAATAACCAACAAAAACTCTAATATGCTAGCACACCGATGGCTTTTTTTTCCCTTTTGAACACAGAAAGCAAAGATATTAGAAGAGATTTATGGAGAGTAGCCCGAATTGAAACCTATTTGGAAGCACCTTTCCTATTTGCACAGCTAAACACTGTTGTGTTTTATTTTAAATGAAGGCATACATAGACAGATAGCTCCAAGTTTGAAACATACATTAGGATATGTTACTATAAAAACACATTATACAATCAGCATTCATAGAGGGCTTCCAGCTCGGGAAGACTTGCATGCCCATGGGTCATCCCTGGGGGACAGGCTGTATATAAATACCAACTGCCGGTTCACAGTTTGTGCAAATATAAAGTCTGTTAGGCCAAAATAACATGTATAGTGTGACATGGCAGTGCCTAGCTGTGTACGTGTGGACCTCAGTATATCTAGTGCTTGACATTATTTCACTCCTCACTAAAGCAGCCTGCTCTCTGCAGACAGATTGGTAAAAGGACAAGAGTTATAAGATATCTGGGGCCAAAGGAATAAAGTGACAATAATGACTCTCTAGAAGGCTATGCAGGGAAGAAAGAACTGCATGATGTCTGCCTAGCTGGACCTACTTTTGTGGCTGGAAGTATCAATGAGAAAAGGAAGAGAGCTTTGGCCCCAGGTTCTAATGATACTTGGTCCATAATAGATGTTCAATAAATATTTG
Organism: Crocuta crocuta; assembly: GCF_008692635.1. Classification (NCBI taxonomy): domain Eukaryota; kingdom Metazoa; phylum Chordata; class Mammalia; order Carnivora; family Hyaenidae; genus Crocuta; species Crocuta crocuta. The sequence goes on from NW_027551564.1 coordinate 3,361,159, forward strand.
TTGAAAAGCTTCTAATTCCACGAACTCAAATCATCTCATGTCTTTCCTTCACGGCCACTGCCAATAACCCAATTCATGCATTACCTCTTTGGGGTGATTAAAATAGTCTCCCAATTGCCTTATCCCAGTCTTTAGTCTCCAGTCCAATCCAGTGTCTGTTCCCAAATGATCTTTTCAGCAGGGTGCCTAACTCTCTTGCTCTCTGTAGGTTCCGGTGAAATTGTTTCCTGAATATTTTCCATGTTATCACACCGTCCACAGTTGTAATCACCCAGCCCCAATCTCCCTGCTGGAAGATCAGCCCCACCCCATTTCCATATTGTGTCATTGGAGGCACATTGCAAAGACGAGTGTTTTTCACTTGGACATCTTTCCTCCTCCTAAGACACATCTCTCCGTCCTAGACGCTCAGAAGCACTTTCTGTGTATCTTTCTTAGGGTCACTGTTAGCTTTCTGATTTGTTATCCCCTTGTCTATATGAGGGTCTTACACTCTCACCTCATCAGCTGTTTTTTGAGGGCTGGCATTTATAACTTATGAACCGTTGTGGCTCACATGAAATTCTTTGATTAAGTCTCTGTCTGTGTAGACCAGCCAGAGTTCATCTGTATTCTCATCCTGTCCTGTGCTTCTGATTTGGTCCTTTTAACACAATTAAAATTATATAAATAATAAAATGATTTGTTTTTAAGGTGCCTTCGTTGAAAGAATGTGAGTTCTACAAGCACTTGTGCTTCACAGACAGATCCAAGTTTCTAGTACGGTGTCTGTCCTCAGCAGGAGTTTGATATACAAGTGTAGAGATAGATGATAGATGAGAGAGAGAGAAAGAGAAAGAGAGAGAGAGAAATGGATGACCAATCAGGGACACACACTCACACACCTATGTTCTTATGTGGTCATACTGCTCTGCTTTCCAAAAGAACAAGGATGTGGAATTGTCATACAATAATTGTACCTAATTTCCCCTTCTTCTCCATTACACACTGTCCCCTGACCCACACTATCTATTCCTTCAGCAGAGTTACGATTTCTGAATTTGTATCTCCCTTCGGGACTTGAATTCCAGGGATCTACCTGCTTTCTGGGCATTTTCACTTAGATGTCCTGTGGTACAGACTGGTTACTTTTTCACCATATCATTTCATTTTCTTCTTTCTCATGGTTATATCTCATGGTTATTTCTCAGACTCTTTTGCGAGTAAGTGTAGCCATGTGATAAAGTTGGTTAATAGAGTGTGGATGAAAGTTATGTGCATGTTTCTGGGCCTGGCTCATAAAGTTTGCTATTCCCCATCTCCCTGTCTGCCTTCTGGGTGTTGAGGATTCACTAGAGATCTGTGTGGCCCTCGGGCATGGCTCAACCATAGACGGAAGAAGCCTAAGTCCCTCAGTGACACTGTGGAGCAGAGACATACTATCTCTGCTAATGAGGCTTACACAAGTAAGACATAGTTCTATTTGTTAAGCTATTGAAATTTCAAGGTTGTTTGTTACAGCCATTGGCCAAACCCAATACACACTTTCCCTTAAATCCTATCTCCTATGGCATCCCTGAGCCACGTTAGAATGGTGTGAGTTCCCCTCAAATATTCTCCCTCATTTCTTCTTCCTTATCAGTCAGCATGCTCTGCTTTTTGTTCCTATTCTCGCTGTTTTAATTCACATTGTTATCCTTTCTGGTTGGGTCTATTAGAGTAGCATCCCGAATGGCCTTTCTGCTTTCTCTCCCGCCTACCTTCAATCTATCTTCCATGCTGGCCACTGCTTTTCATTCAAAAACACAGATTTGATCCTATAGTTCTTTCATCCAAAATTTTAAAATTCAAGATTAATTACATTTTTAGCATGCTATCCACTTAAACCACATCATCAACCATCCATTCCCCAACCATCTTTCACCTACATTTCTAATGTCAACTGAGACTCTAAAAAATAAAAACAAACAAAACAAAAATAAAAACAACAATGGAACAAAACCAAAGCCAACAAACAACAAGCAAAAAACCCCAGAGGTATACTTTTCCCATAACAGAATACATGTTTCACACTTTTGATTCTCAGCATATGATATTTACCCAGGCTATAATACCCTTTCCTTCCATCTTCTATTCAACACAATTTCATTCCCTTAATAAGGCGCAGTTAAATAATCCTTTTCTCTCTTTTCTAACCTCCCATACCGAGTGAATTACGCTCTCCCTTGTATTCCCATGGCACTTTGAAGATAACTCTTTTGCAGTGTTTATTCCTTTGGATTCCAATTATATCTCTGGATGTGCCTCCCAATGGATCTGAGACTCCAGAGGATGAGAAATCAGTCTTCTTTATCTCTGGGCACTCTGTGCCTATTTTGGTGCATAGGAACAAGGAACGTTCTCAAAAAAGCTTTGTTGAATAAATTTTTAACCATTGTATAATTCACTATCAAAGAGAAATCCAGCCTTATTGTCCACGGTGGCACTGGCTCAACAAGAATGGGTAGCTCTTTCCCATCTTGCAGGAGCTATAATAATAGTGATCTGTTTTGATACAAATGATGATTATTTACATTTCATGAATGATTATTATGTTCTAGGCAGTGTGCTAAGTTTTATGTGCTTCATCTTGTTTAATCCTTGCAGTGACTCTTCAAAGTTGATAGCATTGTTCCATTGCAGAGTCTCGTATTAATACTGTATTAGCTTAGGTTGGTGTACAGTTCTGAACAAAGAATAGCTGTGAGAAAAGTAGCTTCAGGAGGTACTGCAAGAGATACAATTGATTTTGTCCCGTAGGTAACAAACTATTTGAGAATTTCCTAAGATCTTTCTTGACTCCCAAGCTTTGTGTCTTATGAATATATACAAGATAATATAAAACCTGGAAAATTCCATGCAAAATTATTTTAAAGCAAAGTTTTTGTTTTCCCTAGATATTTATAAGGGTCTTCTGATATCTGTGGAGAGTACTAGGTGTGTAGTAAATCTTTGAACAGTGATCATGCATTTTAAGAACATTCAGAAAAGTCCAGTGCATTGCTCTGGGGTGTTTTGAAGCTCCTAGAAACACTCTTGATCCCACAGTTCAGAGTAGAATTTCAAACATAAGAAGTAGTAGGATATCCAACAAGAGGCAAAGATCATTGAAATTCATGCATAGGATACAGCCTCTGACAACATTCATTGACAAGCCAGGTCTTTCATATCCTAATATTGACTGAGTCTGAACTACATCAACTGTGTAGAATGTTCATGTGGTTAATGAAAACTACTTTGTAATAATCAAAGGCAAATAAGTGGAACACTTTCTGCCATTCAGTGGAATAGGAATAAAAAAATAAAAACTATTGCTGTAGCTTAATAGGTTATCACTTGTGCTAGCCCAGATGAATAAAGATATAGTTCCTTTGATTTAGGAACTTATAGTTGACTTGGAAGGAAACAAACTTGCATGAAGTCTATTGTTGGATTATTTTCTAAATCACTTCTTTGATATGTTATTCTCCTGTCCATAAAATTCCAGTGTCTCCCATTTCCTATAGTTCTGAACCCCTTGATGTAGTTCTGTTGTGCCCCCCCTCCCCCATTGTCTTCGGTTCTGTCTTTCATGACTGCTCCTGTCAACCCATCTAGTCACCAAATGCCTAACTCACTGTGGGCTTCCGTGCCTTCTTGCCTAATCTGTGTCCTACTGATCCATAACCACTCAAATTCTATCTTCTTCCTGGAAAATCCCCCTTGATCATATCTGTTAAGCATCCTTCCTCCTTCTTAGCCCCTGGAACCTCATTGCATACTTAGTTGACACTTTTCATTATTATCTTATGTAATTTTCATCTCTAGAGACAGTGCCTCATCTTCCTAATTAGACTGTAAGATGGACTTTAGGACCTGTGTTTTTGATATTCCAGAATTCCCCTCAGTAAAGGAGAAGGAAGCTAATATTTACCATGTAAATGTTCTATGCCAGGCACTGTGATAGATTCTTCACATATGTTAGCTGGTTTAAGTCTCATAACTCTATGAATTACGTAGTAACTCCATTTTAGAGATGATGAAACCAAGGCTCAGAGAGTTTTGGTAAAGTATCCAACATCACACAGCCAGTGAGTAATTGAGTTGGTATTCCAGCTTAGTCCTGTCCATCTCCAAAGCTCCTGGTTTTCCCAATATACTTTACATATATTAGATACTTATTTGTAATGGAAATTCTCATCCATCCAGCAGTTCTAAGTACAATCTTTATGGTATTTCACATCATCACTGATTATTTTCCAACTATTTAAAGTGCTGTGATACCATCTATCCAAGCAGATTGTCAATTTCTGTGGGCAGGACTGTGGCCTGTGCTTTGTGTGTGCACATGTGTATTGCTCTTCAGATGGAGAGTCTTTGACATGCACTTGTAGAATGTTTGACTGATGGAAGCCTTTAAAGCTGAATTGTAATAAAGATACTCTTCAGAGAATCTCTGTTTTGCCTCAATTATATTTACCTAGGCTGTAGGTATTTTGCCATTTCCTATTTAAAATAAAAAAGTCTAGAAACTGATGTTACCTGACAACTGAAATAGCATAAATCTCATAATATATTGAGAGCCCAAGAAAATCCAGCCAATATGAAATAAAACTATATACTGAAGGGGCAAAACATATTAAATCACTATTATTTAGTCCTTTGGACATTCTTTTAAGATGTTCATATACTGGTCATTGGTAATCTTCATGGCATTCATGATAAGGTATTCCAAAAATACTCATGAAATCAACTCACATTGTGTTGCCTTCTTGATCTATAGATTCCCTCTGGTTTACCCTTTATATAAATGGTCCCCCCACCTCAACTCCACTTGTTAGTTTTGGTCCTTCTAGACTGGAGTTGGGTAACGATGTTCTAAGATCTAATAGTATTAGAGACTGAACTTTGGAGTTTCTGCACAGGTTGAGTTCTCTGGGAAGTGGTGGATGAAGCAAAGCAAGAAGCAGCAATAGGGAATACACTGTGCCGGGTTATTGGCTCTTCCATATCATGAACAGTAATGCTCATCCCTCCCCTCCCCCCCCAAGAGAGAGCTGAATAGAGTTGCTGCTATATCCATGGCTAGATGTTCAGTATCTGCAATTCTACAGTAATTTTTTGAGGCCCTCAGAAGGCTGCATACATGCACAATGATTTATTGTTTTATATCTTCCTAATCTTAAGGACACCAATAAATTTTTAAGAGCTTGTCTATTTCCAAGGCATGAAGAAATGATGATTCTATATTTATCTCAATATATAATTAACAATAATTTATAAGTAATGGGTTTCATGTTCTGAAGACAAATTACTGGCCTTTCTTTTCTTTCTTTCTTTTTTCTTGTATAAGTAGTGGCTGGGGTTTGGGGTTTTGCACAATGATTTCCATGACACCCAATTTGGCATCTTATACTGTCACAGTGAGCTCATGATTTCAGGTGAGGAATAAGCAGGAGCACATGAGCCCTCAAGCAAAAGAGATGAAATTTTCATCCAAATGTCCTAAAGAATAAAAATGATGGAGATAAAAACAGAAAATATATGACACGGACAAAGTTGTTTCTAACTAGAACATTTTTCAAAGTTTTCTAGGGGCATCAATTGCTCTCTGAGCAAATCATTTAGTACAGAGCTCTAGTGAGAGCATTAGCAAACGATCCTCTCTGCCTGCAATTAGATTAGTCATGCACTTGTAGGCCAGAATTTATGGTGATTTGTATTCCAGAAGAATCCTTGCACTGTGCTTTTCAGAAAGAAAATAAAGAAAACTGCTAAAGCATGCACCAAAGAGTGCGGATCTTTATCTTTTAAAATTGCCTTTATTTCTAAAAGGCTTATTTCATAAAACAAAGAAAGATATAGACACTGAAATATAAATATTCTCAAGCCCCAAACAGATTCCTTGTTATTACTGCTATCATGAATGTCATAAGTATTCGTGCCAGGTATATTTATGGGTTGACTTTCTTGATCATGTAGTCTATAAACTCCTGGAAGGGAAAACTAATAGACCTTTCTATCTTCCAGGCACATGGCAAATTATTCTTATCATCCTCATCAGCAGCAGCAGCAGCATTATCATTTGCACACAGTAGGTCCTCTGTAGGTAATTTTCAGTCTTTAAAAATTAATGTAGGGTCTGCCTCAGGAAAGGTGCTGTGTGTGTTTGGAAATAATACTTGAGAAAGGTAACAAGTTGTTCAACCCAGTGAATTGTGTGTGATGTTGGCCTGAGTCTACACAGCATGGGTCTACTCTGGCTGTTGCATTGGACCAAACGGACTAGCAAAGTCTATGTGCAAGCATTGCCATGGCCATGGATGCTATTTCTGGATCATGGTAAATGGTTCTGCCATGCTGACTGATCTGACCAAACACTATTGTCTCAAGGACTTGGGAAATCATTCTGTTGCTCAAACTGTGGACATAGAATTTCATTTTTTACACATCTTCTGTTTTTCTAAATCACTTTCTCTTTCTTAAAACATTAAACATACCAAACATACTTCGAACTTTTTAAGCAAGTGATTATATCTCAGCTTGGAGTGTGTAGATAAGCCAGCCAAATTGTCCAATTTATCTGGGATGCCACCTGGCTAGGATCGTGAAATCTCATCAATTAGGTGGCCCTTCTTATGTGCCAGGTACCAAAAGTTCTATGTGTAGATCAATGTAATACAACTATGACAATGGGCTTACTCACAAAGCTCAGAAGCAGTGCAGAGAGTTGGGGCGCCTGGGTGGCTTAGTCGGTTAAGCGTCCGACTTTCGCTTAGGTCATGATCTCGCGGTTCATGGGTTCGAGCCCCGCTTCGGGCTCTGTGCTGACGGCCAGCTCAGAGCCTGGAGCCTGTTTCAGTCTGTGACTCCCTCTCTCTCTGACCCTCCCCTGCCCTGCTCACGCTGTCTCTCTCTCTCTCCTAGAAATAAATAAAAAAATATTAAAAAAAAAAAAAGCAGTGCAGAGAGAGCATCTCAATGTTTGAATATATTTTAGTGTTATATGAGAGTTGTCATAATGAGAGATGTTATATATGAGAATGAAAATATCTTTATGGCCTAATTAAAACTGATATTAATTAGAGGCTGACAAAGTAATATGTTTTACTGTTGTTGACACTTTTTTTCTCAAATTGTTTAAAAACCCTGATGAACCAGAGTTTCAAATGACTATTATGGCTATTAATTAAAGATGCAAGCATTTGTTTAAGTAGATATTTAGAGCAAGAGTGTTGATTGCTATGTAAGAAAATATCTACTCTCCATATCAAAGACTGATTTCCTTTCCCTTTGTTGGTTATTAAAAATTATGGTTTGTTCATGTTTAGGAGATATATTTGACATGAGAAACATGTAGGGATTTCAATCAAATTTTGGTGAACAGGCCCCAAATGTTTATATCTCAAATATTACCTTATGCCATTCAGTGATTTGGAATCAATTTTGTAGAGTAACTTTGTAGAGTTACAGGCACTCTACAAAGAAATTTGCGCCCTGCTTCTCAGGTGGGGTCCATGGACCCAGTGTGTCGGCATCAGCGGAGATAGTTAGAAAGGCTGAACCTCTGGGGGCCCCACCCCAGACTCTCAGCATCAGAATCTGCAAGTGACAAGCTCTCTTTTTACATTCACACATTACATGCATTACAGTCTGAGAAGCTCTGCTTTCACATTTCATTTCTAATCCCTCAACACAGCCCTGCAAGTTCAGAGGAGTTAAGTCCATGTGTAGAGTCACAAAACTAATAAGAGGTGAAGTCTTCTTTACTCATATTTGGTCGTTGGTCATGTTTCCATATACAGGTACACCCTTCACTTGTTGAAGCCTTAACCCTTCTCCGACCAGCTCCAATTCCAACCCCTCAATCAAATCTTCCCTGATGGCTCCTGTTGCTTGTAACCTTTTCTTGTTGCAATATCTCATAGTACTTTGATTTTCTCTGGTTCTGCCATATTAACACAGTCTTGTCTTAGATTATTACTGCTAATATCCATGAGAATAGAGACTATCTTTTTTGGCTTGCATAGTCTATTGCACCTAGCATAGCAACCACCATATAATATGTGCTTAATGGATGCTTGAATAAATTAACGATTGCCTTTGCCCTTTAAATAAAACCATTCTATAGTTCATGAGAACAAGTAAATCCAGTTCAGTATATTAACAGCTGCTAATTGCTTTAAGGTTATTACTGCCTGGCTCACATTAATATTAATAATGGCAATTCCTACCATGTGTACAAGATTTTATAACTTAGAAAGTACTTTAACACCAATGACAACATTTAATCCTCACTACAATGTGCTGGCCTAAGAATTCTCTTATCCCCATTTTACAGATATAGAAATTCATGCTTATGGAAATTAAGTGACCTGAAAAATATTATAGGAAACACCAAGGTACAAAAGCATAAAACCTTGTAATGCCAAGGTTTGTGTTCCTTCTGAAGCAAAATCATATATGAAGTCAAGAACTGTTTTCTCAAATGGTGTTTGTAGACATTTGACCTTCAGATATCATTCTTCAAATGAAGGCATTGAAATCAGAGATATAAGACAAGAAATTTCTATGGGATTTGGTAACTGATTATCGAGGTGCTAGAGGGGATAAAGGAAGGAGAGAGTTAAAAAAGGAGCCCCAGTGGTGCTTGGGGGGAGCTCAGTCGATTAAGTGACTGCCTCTTGATTTTGGTTCAGGTCATGATCTCATGGTTTGTGATTTCAAGCCCCATGTGGAGCTCTGTGCTGACAGTGTGGAGCCTGCTTGGGATTCTCTCTCTCCCTCTCTCTCTGCCCCTCTTTATGCGTGCACACACGTGCTCTCTCTTTCTCTCTCTCTCTCTCAAATAAATAGACATTTTAAAAAAAAAGAACTCTAGATTTGGAGCTGTGATGCCTGGAAATGTGATTGTGCCATTGAGTCGACATAGACATGTCCTGGGGGACATGACCAATGGGGCGAGGAGAGAGGTCATGGCTCACCAGCGTCCCTTTCTCCAGCTTCTGTGGTGTGGTTACACTGATCATAGGTCCTGTCACATAAGAATTAAATGTAGTTGTTTTAAGCCACTGAGATTTTGGGGTTGTTAGTAACTACAGTACAGGCTCTATTCTAGGCTACTCTGACTCAGGCATATAAGGACAACTTTCTCTACGTGGTTGGTTGAATGAAAAAGCAATTTGGGCTCTTGATTTTACACCCTGTTCTCATTTACTTCTCTCCTCTCCATTGCTGTGAATGAGCACCTTGTGAGTCAGATTTATAAAAATAGCAGCTTGATATATTGCTGGTTCCTTACTCATCCAGGTCTAAAAGACTTTTCATCTAATTGTTGATGGCACAGAGTAGGGTGATGGGTGATCTCCAGTTAGAAGTTCTGAGTTAAAACCTTTAACTCTGCATTTCTATGCTGTGAACTAGGGCATTGTCTGAATGCAATGTATTAATAATATACCATCTGGGTGAATGATACTACGTAGCTTATATGGTTGTGAAGAGCCCATGAGTTACTACGGGTGAAAGCAGTTTATACATTTTAATATGCTATGCAAGATGTCATTATCACTAGTGTAAGAACAGAACAAAGGACAAAAGAGTAGCCATCAATGCAAATATCTACTGAAAAGCATTTTGTGCATTTTTAAAATTAAAGTGTATATTTTTAAAAATATTAGAGTCAGAACAATGCTTTGAGCAAATCAGAGCTAGTTATAATCATTTTGTTTGTTTTTTTAAATCACGGTTCCCATTTATTGAGCACCAGCTATAGACCAAGCGTGTGCTACATGTTTTGCCGACTGGCAATGACCTCTATTGACTCACAGTCACTTACCTTTATATGAGAACAAAATATACCTTTAGCTTCGGAAAGAAAAGAGAAGCTGATTCTAATTGTGCATGTGTTTTACTTTTTACTTTCCCCATAAATCTACACATCCACAGTTACTACATCTTTAAAATGGTATTAAAAAGGAATGTGCTAGGGGCGCCTGGGTGGCTTAGTTGGTTAAGTGTCCGACTTTCGCTTAGGTCATGATCTCGCCATTCGTGGCTTCGAGCCCCGTGTTGGGCTCTGTGCTGACTGCCAGCTCAGAGCCTGGAGCCTGTTTCAGAGTCTGTGTCTCCCTCTCTCTCTGACCCTCCCCTGCTCACGCTGTCTCTCTTTCTCTCCTGGAAATAAATAAAACATTAAAAAAAACTAAAAAAAAAAAAGGAATGTGCTAGTACCCATTCCTGGTATATTCAGCCCATTGTATCTCCAGAATAGCTCCAAGAGATAACTTATGGATGAACAAGACGGTTGGCAGGGCAGGGCGAGGCTAAGGCAACATGGCTGCATGCCCAGGGCGCAACATGTAAGGAAGCACTTACTCTCACCTTCACACCCTGCGAGTGAACGCCTCCTTCAGTGTGCTCCCTGGGCACCCACCTTGCCTTACCCTTGTTCCTGCCATGTTATCCCTCATTACAGCCAAAAACATACAAAAAATCCCCTAAAACATCATACTATCTATATGGCAATTTCTTTCTTGAAAATGGATGAAAACCTCTGTATGTTTCACACAATATTAGTACAATTGTGAGAGGGCTTGGAACTTAAAGAAAATAAGAATGTGGCACGTTCTATGATAGACCACCAAGAAAGACCACCCAGAAATGCTGAGAATGACAGACTAGCACAACTCACAAGCCCAGAGCTAAGGTTTGATCAAAGATCCAGTACAGATGAACTTTCTCCAAAGGCTTCCTGGATATAGGTCCTACAGGCCAGATGGATGCTTCTTTCAAAGTCTCCTCATGGGATTTCCTTGGAGAATTATTACCCACACTTCTGTTTTCTGTTCCTTTCACTGTGAGACCACTGTATTATTCTGCAGGTTATGGGCAATTGTTTTCTCTCACTTTTCTGTATTTCCCATTTATTTCTTTAATAAATGTATATTACTCATAATAAACACATGTTGAATTAAACAGTGAATTGGACCTAATCTATTATTGCATTGCTTTTGACTCTCAAATGACTGTTTCACATGAGTTCTCTTGCCTGTGTCGCTTCCCACATGGGTTCTCCTTCAGTTTATTCCCCTCACCTCCCCTCCCTTTCCCTTCCCTACCCCTTCCCTTTGCGTTTGTCATTAAAATACATCATATCTACCATCTTAATTAACTTTTAAGTATATGGAAAACAGTATGGAAGTTCCTCAAAGAGATTAAAAAATAGACTCATCAAATGTTGTAGCAATTCTACTTCTAGGTATTTATCCAAAATAATTGAAATCAGGATCCCAAAGATATATTAGAACTTTTAAGTTCATTGCAGCACTATTCACAACAGCCAAGATGTTAAAACAACCTGTCCATCGGCAGATGAATGGATAAAAGAAATGCGGTATGTACATACAATGGAGTATTATTCATCCATAAAAAAGAAGAGGGTCTCTAATATGTGAAAACATAGGTGAAGCTTAAGGACATTGTGTTAAGTGAAATAGACCAGTCGCAGGTTCTCCTTTAGTTATCAAGGCTGATGAGTTGCTTTCACTGAAGGCCAATCCATCGTCATGTGTGTGGGATCTTGTCCCCTTCATATGCCTCTTCTTTAATTAGTATTTCTCTGTTTCCTGGATCATTGCTATCAATGTGTGCACACACCCTCTTCCGTATTTAAAACCATCTTTTTGAATCTCACCTTCCCTCTTGCACACAATTCCATTTTTTTTTTTTAACCTTCATGGCCATACCTTGCAGTAATTATCTGCAGACCCCGTCTACAGCTCTTCATCTCCCATTCTGTCCTCCACACATTCCACCCAGGTTTCCTTCAGGCCCTACATATCGCTGAAATGGTTCCAGTTGAGGTCACAATTGACCTCCATGATGATGCTAAATCCAATGGACAATTGTCTCTTTTCATCTTATTCAACTTCTCATTAGAATACAATACAGCTGACTGCTCCCTTTTTCTTGAGACATTTTCTCTTGTTTCCAGTGTTACCTTCCTTCATATTCATGTTTGTTTGTTTGTTTCCTACCTTAGTGGCCACTCAGCTTCTGTCTCCTTTGTTGGCTTCTCCCTCCCAGAGCAACTTGATGCAACTCCTTCTCTGCACCAATCACATTCTCTCCCAGGGGTAATCAGCCAGCCCATGATTTTGAATACCAATTGCAGGCTCATACCTCTCTATATTATATCTTTAGCTCGGGTGTCTCCCTTAATTTCCAGACTCATATATCCAACTTCCAACTTGACATTGCCACTTAAATGTCTAATAATTCATTCAAAATTTCAAGGCCTCCTACAGCAAGACTTGTTGAATCTACCTCTACATTGTATTTCCATTCTAGAAGTTTGGACGGGGCAGTTGCTTCTAGGGGTCATTAATAGTCTTCTAAATGGTCTCGCTGCTTCCATCCTTCTAGTGTCACATCCTTCCACTTCTGTTTTCCAGACAGCAGCCCAAGTGATCTTTTGAAAATACAAATTAAGTCATCTTGTACTTAGAACTTTTCAGTATATTTTGGTCTCAGCCTAAATGTCACCTCCTTGAAAAGTCTTTCCCTAGTACACAGTTAAAAGTATCACTTGAGTCTCTCTGTCACATTATTCTGTTTTATTGTCATCATTATATTTATCGATAACTGATGACTACCTGTTTATTTACATGAAATCTCCAGGAATATAAGGACATTGCCTGCTTTGTTCTTTACCTTAGCCTCAGAGCATAGTTCTTAACATATAATATGTGCTCAAAGAGTAACTGAATGAATTAATGAATGAATGAATTTATTCAGCAACATCTATTGTAATATATTATGGCCTTCTTTGGCTATGCCTACATAAGAACTAGTGTAGGAGATTTCCCAATTCACTTGGATAATCAGATTAGTTTTTCCTCAAGTAACTAGAATAATTTTTATCTATGAGATGGTACCATTTTACCCAGCTGTAACTTACCCAGTTACAACTACAGCTGGGTAAGTGATAGCTGTAACCAAACTACCTTGGCGACAATGGTCATTCCAACCCAGATAACGTTTGGGTACCTCATGTATGGTCTTCATCCCAGAAACAGCCATCCACTTCCAAATTCTCTTTTCCTCACTGTATAACCACAGAACACCTAAAACCACAAAGTACTATCGGCTCATGTGGCTTTCAGTACCCATAAAGGTACTGGAAGAGAACTTCTCCACAAGTATTCTGCAAAGGCTCAGTTTCAAGCTGTGTCTCAAACTATCTTGGTTTTGTGTTTACTGGTAGACATGAGGAGATGATACTTATTTCCTTCTCCCAAATGTAGGCACTATCTGATTACATCGCTAACGGTCTCCTTCCTGACCTGCTCTGCCTTGGTATACAGGTGGCTTGATTGAGAGTGTTTCTGAGGTACCAACTGTCTCAGCTTCCACGGGAGATTTTCCTTCCAAAGCTCCAGCCTAAGATTCCTCTCATTACACTTAGGGCTTCAACCGGGCACTGGAGAACGTCATGTCTTTATCACCGTTTCCAAGGACTGTTGCTCAGCAGAAGGTACGGGCACAATACATCTTTGTCTTCCTCCAGCTAATAACCCAGGGTGGAGCAGGTCAGGCGTGCCTTTAACATTTGCTGCTGCTACGTTTGTCTGTGCTGGATAAACTCCTTGCGACGGCCTGGCCTTCATTGTTTTCAGAACCTTGGCTCTCCTTACCATTCTCATCATCCAAATTTATTTAAGGAGGAAACTATTAGAAACACAATTGGTGAATTAATGTCATAGGGACTGCTGCTGGCAGCTCATCAATTTTTGATATGCCACTCAGACAAATGAAACATAAGCCACCCAGAACAAGGGGACCTTTTGACACTTCAAAGGAAACCCCTATGGGTGGTTTCCTCTTGAAGCCACACTAAACTGGCTCGATCTCCTCAGCTGGAAGCTGCCAATGTCTCATTAACCCCTAAAAAGGCCCGGCATGAGCTTTTCTTTTCAGCTATAATTATGCCATGCACTCCTGTTATGCTGCCCTGAATCGCAACACTGTCACCAGCACATTATAAACATCCACCCTAATTGAAAAGCAGATTAGACTCTTGTGTTAATTAGCCAAAAAGCCCGCCCACTTGCATGCATTATGATTGCCTCTTAAATACTGAGGATGCTGAAATCCCTCAGAAAGACAAGGCAGACTTAATTGCAATAACCTGCAAATTAAGTTTAATTTACTTTAAATTTACCGGTTTAGCAGGCTCATTTGATGGTGTTAATGTTCTAGCAAATTAATTATCTGAATTAGTCATGCCTGGTGGAGTTTTGCAGCAGAATACATTGTACAGTGGCCTATTAATAACAGACAAACAGGACAGGATTAATGAGAAGATTATGCTTGAGTTCTTAAAAAAAAAGAATCTTGCATGAATTCAAATATAATCACCAAAGTGCAAATACAGACACAGAATATAAACAAACTGAGATTTATTACACTCTATAGCATGCCATCCAGGAGAAACAGTAAAACATGGCCAGTGAAATATCAGATAGCAAGAGCCCTATTCTAGATGCTCCCACGGAGCCCTCCTCACCACACACTGGCTCCCACTAGCAAGCATATGTGAACCCCGTAGCCAGGCGGCCGACTGCAGGGGACAGACTAGCAGGGAAGTTCGAAACTGCTTCTCTATGGTTAATTCTGCTGCCCTCTTCGTGGTTCATGAAGCGTTAAGATGCTCTGTGAGACCCACTTGTAGCCATTCTTTTTGGCCAGATCTGGATCCCATCAGCGATAAATGATCTCAAACAATGCCGATCCTGCTACCAGTCTTCTCTGTCCCAGGACCTATCTGCCAAGGCTGGATGGGGGTCATTTGGGGAGGGGAGAGTTTAGAAGGATGGGAATGCAAAGGTGGGGGGCACATTTAGAGCCATCAGCACCTTGGGGGACTCTTCCCGATTCACCCCGTTATGAGGATAAGAAGGGAATCTTATTCTTCTTGCTTTCCCAGGTCCTAGATTTAGGGCCCGGAACATCGCAAGGGTTTAATGACATTGTTTTCTTTGGAATGGATGAAACACAAAATTAGCTGAGCGACAGTTTTGGAAGAAGGATTTCTCGGCCTGGAGAATCTTGCAGGGTATCACTCCTCACAAACGTGGGATTTCTCTGAAAATCCTGTGCCAGTGCTTCTGTTGTTATAAATAGTTAGGCTTTCTCCGTTTGGTTCTGAAGAGACGGTGCAGGCTCTCTGTCTGCCATCCACAGCAGAAAGAAATAGCCGCTGGGCGTCAAACTAATAATCTTTGACTGGCTCGAACTGAATATGGCCATGCAGTGATTGACCTCAACATGCCAGATTATTGATTGGGCCGGAGATGCCTAAGCCATCATTTTCTTGGAGCAGTCACGGCTTTTGTCTTGATCCCGTCCACAGCTGTCACGCTGTGGTGAGCCATTGAAAGAGCCCACATTTGCATCCTTCATGCATTTATGCTCCTCGGCTTAAAATAAAAATGCCACCACTTGAAAGAAAGGCTGAGCCGTCGATTCGGGTTTTTAAAAAATTATCTCATTAAAAGCCAAAGGTTTGGGTTTCATTGGGAGTGGGGGAGGAGGCATGCAGAATATGTAAACTTGCTTTATGGGGTGTATTTAATTTGGGGGAAAAATAATGAGAATAAAAATTGTTTCAATATGTTTTCTGTATTGTGTCAATATATCATACAGCTCCTTTCTGGAGCCACATTTGCTGTTAGGGTGGTTGGGATTTTTGCTGTTTTTGTTGTTGTTCTGTGTTGAATTACAATTTGCAGCAGTAAATGAAACTGGCACGAAAGCAGGTGTTATTAAAACTGGGCAGGAAAAGGACAATAACAACATAATTCCACTTTAAAGGCCGATATGTGTATGGTTGAAATGACTTTGGTTGGAGCCCATAGGGAATAGAAAATACACCATAAAGAAAATGGATTTCGGTGACACATAAACAAAAGGCAAATGACTAATATATTTACATATAACATGTGGTGTATTCATTGCACACCATGGTGACAGAATTGTTTATTTCATTTATAATTTATACGGCAAAATCTTATTAAATGTGTAACTAGTTTGCCAGATGATAATATACATAGGAGATTAGGCTTCTATTGTAGAATATCATTAACAACAAAAGGTTTTCATTTGTGAGTTAATTTTTTCCCAGTCCATTCTTTCCGGCAGCATATGCTCTGAATAGAAGCCTGCCTCTTCAATCGTGGTGACACTGGGGTAAGAGGAAGGTAGTGGTGGAGGGGAGAGTTCCCATTGGCCAAAGTAAGTCTCCTCTTCTGGTGTTTTCTAGAATATCAGTCTTCAGAATACAGGGGGGATAACAGATGGGTGTGTATGAACTCTAGGGTGATTTAAGAGATGCTAGGAAAGCTCTTCTCTGGCTGACAAATTCTACCAAGGACCAGAACATCAGAACTGGGACCTGGCCGACATTGTTTC
Source organism: Crocuta crocuta (assembly GCF_008692635.1). NCBI lineage: Eukaryota > Metazoa > Chordata > Mammalia > Carnivora > Hyaenidae > Crocuta > Crocuta crocuta. Next base: position 3,377,626 of record NW_027551564.1, read on the forward strand.
AAGGACTGGAGGGTTCCATGAGCAGGTGTGGTGAAGAATGATTTCACAGCACTGCCTTTCTTCTGATGGGCCATAGGTTAGAAACTTCAGGAAAATTCTAGATACGAAGGGTGCATGCAGTTATGTCGATAATAACCCTTCTCAGGATATTAACTGGGCAAGCGTTTTTTTTTCCTTTCAGCACTGCGGCGTCTACACTCTCCCGTGCAATCTTTTCCTTGTACACACATGAGACTACTCTGTCCTTGTTCTCATTATTTGTCTTCAAATAAGAAAAGAACCCCCTCCCTTTAGGATTCTCCCTCATGTAGTGTTATTTAATGAGGATTAAACCATTTCAGAATGTTTGTAGTGAATCTCATGGCGGACCAGGAGAGGGGTGTCTGTGAGGGGCTACGGGTAGGCGGGGCTTGGGAGGGGGATGGAAGAGAGGTGGTGGAGATGCTTTTAAACAATAAAATGTATTTTACTTTCAAGCCTTGAGCTGTCAGCCTTCATTCCAAATAATGGATCCTGACAGTTCATAGCTACTCTTAAAAACTGGGTGAAGCTTTTGCAGTTGCAAACTAGTGTGATAAAACATGAAAATACTTTATTCAGGTAAAGTGGAAATAGCTGTTCAGCCTGGTTAAGTTACACAGAAACCTTTTCCTCTCTAAATTAATGTACTGTGCAAATATCTTGCCTGTGACACCCTGCCTGTGAAGCCCTTCCAGTGAAAACTGTGTCTTCGTGCATCAAAGCATTAGTGAGTCTTCCAAACCTAAAGCCAGATAAACTTGTACATTCAAAACAAGCATGCGAGAAAGTGAATCTTAGTGTTGCCAATCATAAGTGGGAAATGCAAAGAACACATATTTATTCAGTCTCTACTCTTGGCCTGGAAGAAGGTAAAAACTGTTGTTTTATTTTCTGCACACTTTTCCATTCATTAGTTCCATAATCGCTCAAGAAGGGAAAAGGCAGCTCAAGGGCATCTTCCGTTGGATGCCAGAGAGTGTCAAAGAAACAACAACAACAAAAAAAAGAAGATGAAGAAGAAAAATAGAAAGAATGATGTTATTTTTTCGATTGAGGCTCAGTGTAGACTGCACCCCAAACAGCTAAAGTGTGCCTCGATTTAATTAATAGATGTATGGGGTCTAGAATCTAGGAGAGGGCATTTATTACTGTTCAGACCACATCTGAACTGTTATGCCCAATTCGGAGCTTGAGAGACCCAAACAAACTAGCTAGTATTTAGAGAGGAGTGAAAGGGATGGAAATAAGATAGGAAATTATGTTTAATGAGAAGCAGGCAAGGGAATGGGAGACCTTCCTCATTTGGAGAGGTCAAGTTCTAGCCGAAGATGTGTGGTCGCTCAGAGATTCTGTAGAGGCTTTACAGCAGCATATATCCCTTCTTCACTGGATAACGGTGGTAGTAGTAATAGTGATAGTAATCATAATACCTGACACTTGTTTTGTACCCTCAAGTTTATAAACTTCTTACAAACGTCATCTTATTCAGTCAACTCAACTGCTTGAGAGGAAATTATCATGATCTGTGTTTCACAGATGAGCAAATGGGCTGAAAATAGCTAAGTTACTTGTTCATAGGGCTATAGATAATACGGTGAAGTTTCAGTATGCCAGGTCTACTGACTCCAAATCATAACAAGCACCCAGTTTATCTATAGGATTCTCTTTAATCCTTGGTCTTGGAAACTTTAATAAACTTCGAGGCTTAGGAAAATGCTCCTCTTATCCACCCATTCAGGCAAATACTAAGTGTCGAAAACTTGGCAAGTACTGGGGCTGGCATTATGAGTAAGGTATGGCCAGTCCCATTAAGTATCCTGCCCAGTGAAGGGGAACCAAGGAAGTAGGTAATTAGAATTAATCACAGGAGGCATGAAGGAGTGCTGTGAGGCCTTAAAAGGGCAATTAAGTCTGTGATTGGGAGGGAAGGCAGATAGGAAATGCTCACAGAGAAAATTAGAGTTGAGTTATGGCTACAAGAGGAAGAGGAAAAGAAGAGGGTGTGGGGGCCAGAAGGCAAGGGGGACAGAATTCCTTGAAAGTTCTTGAGATTTGTATTCAGTGTATTTACCTCTGACTTTGTAGGGTGACCAACACTTGCTAGTTTGCCCAGGACTTTTAGGGTTATAGCAGTGAAAGTCCTGAATCTCATGGAACTTCTCAATCTCCAGAAAACCAGGTGATTGATCATCCTACTTTATGGGGTTCATACTGGAGACACAGTAGAGTTACGAAGCATATGGAGGGTTCCAAACAGACACAAGCTTTGTTAGTATGAGGACTAGGATGTGACCAAAATATGTTTGTTATTGCTTAAAGAACCATGTTGGTTAGTTCTTTCTTTGTTGTCACAAGAGCTAAATGGCGGTGATTTCTGAATGCTTGGTTGGTCCCAACAAGCAAAAAAAAAGAAAAACAAAACCCTGATTCATCTTAGGATGGTTAGTTTAATAGTACTAGCCAGATCTGACCCTTATCACTTAGTTCCCAATACCCAATCTAATACATGAATTATATTAATATATTTAAATTATAATTATAATAATATTATTAGAAAATATAGATAGTATGTAGGTTGCTACAATAAAGCACATCTATAACTTGGGATTATAGAAAATGAACACCTTCTAAGAATTAAAGGAATAAAAACCCAACAAAATGTGTTGATGCGTATTTGTAGAAGTATCTTACCTTAAAAGATTCATATTAACATGTGAGATTTGGGAAATATACAAGCTCTAGTAAGATGATTAAAAAGTATATTCAGGTCTGAAATGTTGGCTTGCTGAAGAACCAAGAATTCTTAACTAAGAGTCAGGTATGGGTATGACACTCAGAAAGATAAATGCTAACATGTCTTTATGTCTCTGGGATCCTTGGTGTAGGGGGTGTGAGGTTTAATCGACATTCCTAAGTGGACATGATGTAATAGCCCTTTAACATTAACCAACTATTAACAACTTTGCTCTAATTTCACGTAACTATTGGACTTCTGATGAACATTTTCCATGAGAAATTGATAGCTGTCATCCTAGACTATAAGCTTTGTATAGCTTTCTTTTTATCTTGTGACTTCTCTTATGTTTGGTTAGCACTGATCAGCTTTGAGTAATTGGAGATTTTGAGTTTGGACTACTATGGACCAGGCTGTTATGGGCTGAATTATGTCCTCTCCCAAATTCATATGTTGAAATTCTAACCTCTAGTACCTCGGAATGTGACTGTATTTGGAGACAAGGTCATTAACAAGACAATTGAGTTAAAATGAGATCGTTGGGATGGGTTTTAATCCAATATAACTGGCATCCTTTAGGAAGAGATTAGAACAGAGACATACACAGTGGGAAGGCCATGTGGAGACACAGGGAGAAGGCAGCCTTCTTCAGGCCAAGAAGAAACCACCATGCCAACACCTTTATCTTTGACTTCTAGACTACAATTGCAAAAAAAGAAAGTTCTGTTGTTTAAGTCACCCCGTGCATAGTACTTTGTTATGATGGTCCTGGAAAACTAATACCTGGGTTTGGGCTGCCTATCTGGGAGGAAATGCCACCCTGCCTCTTTCCTTAATACATGTCAGTCACAGAGCAAATGATGGTCATGGTAACTGTGAGAGGAAAGTTGAAGGAAGGCAGAACTAACATTTTTCAGATAATCATGTTGAAGCTCAAATTGCTTAGACATTTAAATTTCTTTCAGTCATAAGTGAGGAACTTGTTTGGTTCTATTATCTCTTAAAAGTCTATCTTTAGAAAATTTTTCCTGGAAGATCAGTGGAAAAAAGAAACACTGGATGTCTGGAAACACTGCATGTTGTTTCTTCCTCTTAGCATCTAAGTGATACTGTATTTAAGAGAACTGTTTAATTTTGTTAAATCTAGTATTTACCAAATGTTCTTGACCAGAGAATTTGTTTGCTTATGAAATCTCTGAAAATCTGGTAGAAAAAGTATTCTGTTAAAAATATTTCAGGAAAAAATTCATCTATTAGAATTGGTACTCCAATCTGCATTGTTAAATGGAAATCATATTCTAAGATGGTCAGAAGGCATGAACTTGATGGAGGAACAAGGGGGAGAAGAAGGGCGGAAATGGTGGGGGAAAGGGAGAGAAGCAAACCATGAGAGACTCTTGAATGCTGACAAAAACTGAGGACTGATGGATGTGGGGGGAGGGGGGGATGGGCATGGAGGAGGGCACTTGTGGGGATGAGCACTGAGTGTTATGTGGAAACTAATTTGACAATAAACTATTAAAAAAAAAGTGTTGAATAATAAAAAAAAAAGAAGGCATGAACTTTAAGATATAAAATAAGTCTTGAGGATGTAATGAACATCATGGTGACTATAATTAACAACACTGTATTGTATATATGAAAGTTGCTAAGAGTGTAGACTTGGAAAGTTCACGTTTTAAGAAGAGAATTGTAACTATGTGAGGTGGTGGATGTTAACTAGACTTACTGTTGTAATCATTCCACAATACATACATAATATCAAAACATTAGGGTGTTTCACCAAATACATATATATATTTTAAAAAGAAAGTAATAATAATAAATGACAGAATTCAATGTTGGTAATAGAGTACCAACATTATTATTAGTCCGTGAGAACATTGGCCTAAGTGTCTCTTGAATAAATTGGTGACATATGTTGTTTTTCTCTGGCCAGGCTGCCCTACCACACTTGTTCTCTTGGTCACATTTCAAAACCCTTCTCGAGTTTCACCTTCTTTGTGCAGGCTTTCCTGATCCTTTCTCCTTCTACCACCCACCATAAGACATAATTGATCACACTCTTTTCTGGATTGTATTCTGCCACATGCAAATAGTGTCATTTTGGATTGTACTTATTTGGTTACATTTTTATTTCTCTTCCTAGACTGGGAGACTCTCAAGGGCAAGAAGTGTGTCACATTCATCTGTCTTTGGCACAGAACAGTGTGTCTGACATACAGTGAGTGCTTAGTGAAGGGCAGAACAATGTACCATGTCCTAGCTTTGTGACCAATCCTTTGGTGCTGTATTCCCTGACCACACTACCTGGTCTACCTCTTCAGTCATATTAAACTCATACAATAAAAGGTTCTTCTCAATAGAATGTTCTAGAAAATAGGGCCAACATCTTTAAAATATTAAAATCAGGAAGCAGTATTGAGCATCAGTTGAAGGTAGTAAAGACCACTTTTTGAATACTAATCACTCCCATTTGTTATACATCCATTATGAGCCAAGTCTGTGGTAAATGCTTTGACACACTATTTCTGTGTGATAATGACTGCTGTTGGGTCTCTGTTGCCTTCATTTCCAAACAAAAGCACAGACACTATTGAAAACGTAAGCTGAGCTGAGAGTTCTTGTGTGGAGAATTGTGAGGAAATGAGTGGTGAGAAAGAATAGTTTTCTTTTCTCTATCTGTATTTGAGACTTCCCAGGTAAGCAAGATGTATACACCATGCTGTATCCCACAGGGGAGAAAAATTTGGCTTATGTATCATTTGCTGCACAATTGCCTGAAGAGAAGAAAGATACGTGTCTCTGGGAGACAGGAGTAAATCTTCTTCATTAACTAACATACTCATTGATTCATTAACTCAATTATTATATGATGAATAAGATGTGGTTCTTATTCCCTGGGAACTCTCAGCCAAGTGGGACAGACAGGTTATTACCACTGTACTATGGGCTAGGATCCATCTTGGAAAAAATGGAATACATGCTGTTCAATCCCAGAGGAGAGAGGTCTTAGGAATGTGTTTTGCCTAAGTTAGTTTTTTAGCTCCATAGTAACTTCCTGTTACTATTTTTATTGGGTCTATCACCATCCTCAATTTTTGTCTTTCTCTCATTTACAGCATCCATCCTGTCAGTGAATTTTATCATTTCTAGCTTGGTCTTGCCTCAAGGCTTTAGGATTTCTAGTTCTTTCTGCCTGGAAATGTCTTTCCCAAGTTCTTTGCTCTGCTGGTTCCTCCTCAGATATTACTTCCACAGACAGGCTTTACTGAAATCAATCTTCTCTCGTCACTTCCTCCATTTCTTATTGATATAGATATCACAACACTTATCAGTATCTGAAATTATTTATTGATTTATTTGTTTCTTCTATGTCTTCCTCTATTAGTAGGCATGATCCACAACTAAGGCAAGAAACTCACAGTCTAGCCTATGAATTGCATTATCTCCAGTTCCTAAAACAGTGTCTAAAACATAGTCTATACAAGGCAAATAATTTATGAAGGTATGAATGGACAGAGAATATCCTCATGATTTTGTGCAGACACTGGCCAGCAGAAAGAATATAGTGGTGGTGTTCACTTCTAGAATAAAAGGAAAAACATTGAAATCCACTTTCTAAATTTCCTCCAAGTTAGGAGTCACTGAATATTGAAGTGATAACTTACAGATGGTTCAACAAATGACAACTATAGTCAAGAAAAAATTTTAATTGGGGGCCTACCATTAGAAGAAAACATAGATCTCTTTAGAAGAAACAGATTGCATTAGACGAAAACATAGCTTCTCATTAATGCCTTTGGGCATTTCAGAAATAAAATCCTCTTGGGTATCATTCAAGGTAGTCAAAATTTGGAATCCACTCTATTCTAGAGTTAACAGCAAGAGAATGAACCTCTGGTAGCATGGAGTGGAAGACCTGCTGGACCCAGGGGTGAAAAGAAGTTAGAACAAGAGACAGAGCCTAGGAAAACATCTCAGTGGCAAAAGAGGTAAAATGTCAATTCTTGTACATGCCTATGACCTAGCCTCTCTGGGAACCTGAGTCTCCCAGGGCATACATGTCTGATGTCAGTTTTATATGATGGAATCATCCCTCCACTGGATTCAATGGGAAAATCGTGTCAAAGTGTTTTTTTATGTTCCAGAACAAGAAAGGACCACATGCTGCAATTGTTCTACTGTAGAGCTTCATGGCAGAGGAAATAGTTGGAGGAATCAGCACATTCTAAGATAAAATGCGGAGGGACATATATGAGACTCTGGGTTTAAAAACAGCTAGAACAATTTTGGCACTCAGTACACATTCACCTTCTTTTCTCCCCTATCCTCCTCCATTTGTTTCCTTTCAATTCCTGCATGGTGAACAGGAAATATGACTTTCCACAGGATGTGTATGTTATAATTTATAGATAAAATAAAAATTATTTCTTATGAAATTGGTATGGGCAAAATGAAATTTTCTTTGCAATAGTTTTCAAATAGAATACATTTAGACATGTTCAAAGTTAATATTTTTACTTTGTGACATAAAATAATTGATTTTATGATAAAACAACAATCATTTATCATTTTATGATAAAACAGCCTATCATTATCCCACATTTATAATAACTGTAAGAGCTGCAGTATCTCCTGGTCTAGAACAATGATTGGCACATAATAGGTGCTAATCAAATATTTTGTTAAGGGCATAAAAGGGTAAAGAGCTTCCTCTTTATACTCGACAGAATCTGGCTGGTGGAGAGAAAGTTGGAGTTATCATCCCTGGAAGGAAGAGTGGAAGAATGCCCTAAATCTATTCCTGCACCATTAATATGCTATTATTATTGCTGTTGTTACTATTATGCAAAGCATTCTTTGCATTTCCTAAGCATATTCTACTTTTGGAAATACTTTTATATATATTATATATAATTGTCATGCGAGCCAGGAGTTTTTCCTCTTTCTTACTGCTAGAAAAATTACAACACAATTTATTTAAATAATTTTCCTTCTCCCTCCACCAATCTGTGGAAGACTCAAGATTAAAGCCGTGATTTCCTGACCCTAATCAAGTGGGACACCTAAAGGTAGCATGTAAGTTTCAAAGAGAAGAAAAATAGGGTGCGAAAGTTGAGATTTTTGGAAGAAAATAAAGAAGCTGGTGCTAAGATTTTTAAATAGTGCTGATGAACAATAAATTCTGGAATTATTACCTCTGGAGAAGTGAAGACTGAGGCGAATACTTGATGATGGTATAAAAGGAAGATCTGTGATTATTATAACAGTATGATAGATCATAAAGAAAAAGTAAGATGTTCTCCTCTTTGCTCCGGGTACAGAATTAGAAAGAAATAGCTCGAGTTGAAGGCTACAGACACTTAAATCAGTAATTCTGGCTAGAGCTCTAGGAGGAGGAGAATGTATCCCCAGAGAAGATTATAAGACCAGGTCGGGAGCTGACATGGTGCTATGACCTCACTGCCTTGGGATCCCCTGAAAGCCCCTCAGTCCATCCTTCTTGTGGCCCAGACCCAGCAGAATCATTGCCTGGTTAGTTTCTCTAGCTCACTGGTCAAGCTTTGGCCGCCATGAGGTCCAGACTTGTCACAGATCTGACAGCGTACTAACTCAGAAATTGCTTCTTGTCTCCCTAGGTGATTACAACTGGTCACTGAAATCACAAAGTGGGACACAAGGTGGGAAGGGACAAGTCATCTGCCTGTGTCCTGATAGGATGAAGACTCAGGCTGAAATAGCCAGGCATTCAGTAAAAGTTAAGTTTCCTACACTAGCTACTGGCCACTTGGATTTAATATATTTAATAGGGCTAAGTTCTCTCCTGCTCCCTAAATTACTATACCAAAGTTTTCAAAAACAGTCTCTTGGTGCTCTTGCCAGAATTACTTTCTCAAAACACACATCTGATTAATGTCATTTCTCATGTCAAGAAATAGAACATCGTTACAGAAAGCAGAACAGGACTCAAGTTTCTCGCTTGACATTTATGGCCCTTTGGAATCTGGATCTCATCCCTTCCATACACCTTAACTTTAGCAATGTTGGAAAGACTTGGTGCAGAAACCATGCTGGATTCATTTGATTTCTCCTGTGCCTAGTGGAGGCTCTGACACAAAATAGGTGTTCTATGAATGTTCACGGAGTGAATGGATAAATCAGAGACCAGTTACCTGACCATATCTTTCCTGAACATCTCCTATGCATTGCTTACACTGCCCTCTCCACCTGGAAACTCTGTCCCTATCATTTTCTGGTTTCATTTTCATCTATTATAGCCCTATCTGTTCATGATCCGGGTCAAATTCCTGCTCCCAATGAGACTTTCCTCGTTGTTGGAATTCATCTGTCTCCTGTTTTCTGAATCCTCTTTATGGATATTGCTTTTATGGTACTTCTTCATTCGGCCCTAGATTACAGTTTTTGCTTTACATGTCTATTTCTGCCCTATAGAACATGAATCTGGGGAGAGAGGAGCAGTATTTTACCAAACTCTTCATAATATCCACAATACTCTGAGGGTTATATGCTCTAAGTAAATTTTATTTACCTAGAATTCCCCCTTTCTGCCTTTGCCTTCTGTATTCCCACAACTTCTCTCCTCAATTCTTCATTTTCCTGGGTTCACACCTTGCTATCATGTTTTGGAGAGTACCCCTTGCTCAGACCCCACATTTCTCTCCAGTCTTCTCAGTAAAACTTTTAAACTGTGTAAGCCTTGGCTCAGATCCTCCTCCCTATTCTTGGGTTGCAATTTCTCTGCACTTTGTCCCCTTACAAGTACTATCAACAGTAACAGTGACTATTTTGGAGACATAGGAGAGACTGAGACATAGATAGAAAGTCAGTGCCCCTTTGGCCCTTCGAATGGGAGCAAATAAAATATACGTATGTAAAGAGAGACTGTATGTCTCCAAGGAGGGCTGTGGTCTACTTGGCTTCTGCCAATATTGCAGAGAAGTTATTTGTCTGTTTGTTTGTTTATTTTTTGAGAAAGTCTTTATAAGCCTTCTGTATCACCAGCTCCACCCTTCAGTCTCCAAATATCTCCGAATGATAACATGGGAAGAAATAGTCAGTTAGTCAGTGGCTAAGACAGAAGGGATGTGAACAATGGTGTGGACAGCCCAACCGAACTGAGGCTTAGTCTAGGCAAAAGGTGACTGTGAAGTGGGCAGGACATCAAAAGCAGGCAGGGAAGGGCCTGGGATACTACCTACTCTTCCTTCCATGGTGAGGCTGTAAAGAAGAAATGTTGAAAATGACCCAAGTTAATTTAGATCCATATTTTTTCCATCCTGGTCAGTTCCATTCTCCTTTCTCCTCACTGTATCAACCATTGCCTCCTTGAATGTATATTCTTCTTTTGAATTATCATAACTTAGTCACTTTTCTGCATGTTATTCTTTCAGGACCTGGGTTTCTTCTTTTAGTCTAAGTCTATCTGAATCGGACATCTGTCTAAGTTGGATTTATATCCTCAACTGCAAGTTAAGATCCCAGGATGCCTCCGGCCACAAACCTTCTGCCTTCTACCACTATCTTAAGGAATATGGCCATGAGGAATGGCATTTTCCAGTGTTTGGTTCCCAGTCCTGGACAAAGCAGACAAGTGACCTGAGGCTGCCTGTAAGAAATTAGCTACAGCTGTGAGGTGACAATGATAGAGACAGCAAAAGAGCAATCAGTCATGGAAGAGGGATCAAGGGCAGTGGCATGTTTGTGGTTTTACAGTTGAGGCACAGGATGGAAAGGGTGCACCTTCTTTTGAGTAGCCAAGAGCCCAAATGTGAAGTTTTTTTTGATATCACAGAGCCAACAAAAGAATGTTTCTTCAGAGGCAGACATGTGAGCTGGCCAGTTAGTTACTTAGAAAAATAAGAGTCCCGGGGCGCCTGGGTAGCTCAGTCAGTTAAGTGACTGACTTCAGCTCATGTTATGATCTCGCGGTTCATGGGTTCAAGCCCTGCATGGGGCTCTGTGCTGACAGCTAGCTCAGAGCCTGGAGCCTGTTTCAGATTCTGTGTCTCCCTCTCTCTCTGATCTTCCCCTGTTCATGCTCGCTCTCTCTCTCTCTCTCTCTCTCTCTCTCAGAAATAAATAAAACATTAAAAATTTTAAAAAAAGAAAGTAAAATCAGAATCCCTTATTTTATCATTCTTTTGACTCACTAATCAGCTAGTTAATTTCTGTGTCTTCACGTAACTAGTATGTGCCTGGAAAATTATACTGTACTAAGGTCTGGGAACCGGGCTGTTTGAGAATGGGATGAGCCATGTCAATCAATACAAATATCTTTCACAGAGGGGCACCTGTGTGGCTCAGTCAGTTAAGTGTTTGACTCTTGATTTTGGCTCAGGGCATGATCTCACTGTTCTGAGGTTGAGCCCTGTGTCCATGGACCCTGCTTAGGATTCTTTCTCTCCTCCCTCTCTGCCCCTATCCCTGTTGCTCACATCTCAGTCTCTCAAATTAAATAAATAAACTTAAACACAAAATAAATATGTTTGCAGATACCAAAAGAGTATGAGATACTGGAGGCTAAATTCTTCTGTACTTCCAAAAAAAGTTTATTTTGCAAAAATAAGAGAACTGTATTATTCTGTCAGTTCACCAAATGCCTGCAAGTCAAGGGCATTTGAAAGGAAAGAAGCATTTTCCCCAAATTCTATGCAATCAGAAGGGCTTCAGGGTCAAGCTGAGCTTTCAAGAAGAGGTCCTTTCTTGGACTATTGCTGAAGGCTCGAGCAACTAAATTTTCCTGTCTGGGCCACAGGATAGCTACGGATTGAGACGTACTGGCTTCAGTAGATCTTCTGTATACATTATTCTGTTCCATGCCTTCATGCAAATCCTCCTTGGATGTATGTGTATGTGAAGAATTGGAAAGAATTAATAGGAAACAATGGACAGCTGCACATGTCCTGACATTTTGTTCTTTGAATAAGCCAAATACTCTGACTGGAGAGCAGTAGGAGTCAGAAGTTGTTCTCTTGGATCAGAAAGACTTCCCACCACAGAGCTCTTTATGTCTTGCCCATCCTCCAAATTCAGCTCCCTCTCACTTGCTCCAAAGGTCCTCTCTTGCTGGTAGTTTTCATGGCAGCCCCTTCTTTTTCGGAGTCTACCCTGCTCACTCCTGCTGCCATCATTAATGCTCTCTTGTTTAAGTTTTCATTTAAATTCCAGTTAGTTAACATACAGTGTAAAATTAGGTGTACAGTTTAGTGATTCACTCATTAGTACTCCTAATAATCCAGTTGTACTTCGTTATTGGCCACAACTGTGTTGCTTTCTAGATGCTTCATGAGGGGAAATTCCTTGTCCTAACTTGACTGTTTCTTTAAAGCAACATCTGTGACTCATTATTTTGTGTCCTATACTCTGCAGAACTTACAGTTGGAAATCAGTTAACGCGTAACCAGTTAAATCAAATTCTGTAATGTGGTGGCTATCTCACAGAGACATTTTTCTATTTCAGCTAGTGTTTAAAGAGTGGATCTTTTAGATTAAACACACTTTTAATGATCCCAGTAAAATATTAAAAGTATCTGAATATTTAATCTTAGTTTTCAAAGTAAATAAATGAGATAAAGTATGGTATTGACTTTGAACACTTTGACCCTCATGCGTCTTTTCTTTTTGACATGGGGATGAAGAGTAGAACAGTGTGGCTCTGTGCTGGATAGCCTTCATCTATAGTTGGTACTACTATGCCAAATGCTCTACATGCATTTTCTTCCCATTAGTTCTTTGGGATGGGCACTGCCATCATGCACCTTACAGATGAAGAAATTGGGGTTTAGAGGGGAAACATGCCAAAGGTCAGTCATCCACTTAAGAGGAAGACCTGAATTTTGAACCCAGGTCTATTTGAGGCTAGATACCAACTCTTAATCACTGATCTTTATAGCCTTTTGTCTGTCACTAGCTAAATTCTTACATATATTTCTCTTGCAAAAGCAGGTTGAGCCCCTTCACACACTACGAATGAGTGCTAAGTCTAGGGTAGTGTGATTTGTCATGGCTCTGGACCCTGCAATGCATTGTGATGGCAAACTTTCATTCAGTTCTGCTGCCATCCCCAAATCTGGTCCTTTCAGGATTTATGACATTTTGGCATAAACTGGATTGTGGTTCACATGGCTGTATACTACATTGCACTATGCTAAGATAGAGGCCTAGCCTGTTAACACCATGGTTGTTGTTTTTTTTTTTTTTTTAATTTTAATTTTGACATATGTGGCCATAAGCCTTACATTATGGGGAGAGACCAGAGAGACAAACAGTTGATTTCTTTTTAGCTTTGACCCTTGGGGACTCAGGGAATTGTTATCTGAGGGGATCTGTAATATGATAGGGTGTCTTTCATCTCTGGGTCATTAGCACTAAACCTAATCCAGGATAATTATGGATACTGTTATTCTCTGGCTAGCTAATGCTTTATAGGACAATAAATTTATATTTTGGTGAATTCCAGGAATGCATCTACAGAACACTGTAACATCTATGACTTCTTAGAAGGATTAAAGTATATTCTTAAGAGTTGATAGTTATGTCGGGAATGATTTCCTCAAGTCTGTACTGGAAATATGGAAGAAAGCTTGAGTTCTCTCGGCAGACATGGGAATTGGTCCCTCTAATTCTAATTATCAAACTGTCGTGCTGAATTTACTTGGCAAAACTATGTGAATGAAGAGGATGCCATATAAATTCTATACCCCACATGGACAGATTGGGAAATAGGCCTTCTGTCTTTATGGACCTTCTAGAATTGCTCAAAAAAGAGTAACTGATCAAGTGATGTGAAAATCACATGAACTCAACAAGAGGGCAGCCACTGATGAGGTGGTACAACAGTCTCCCCTTATTTGTGGGGGATACGTTCCAAGGCCCCCGGTGGGTGTTTGAAGCCACAAGTAGTAGTACTGAACCCTCTAAACACCGTTTTCTCCCAAATGTACATGCATACGTGTGACAAAGCTTAATTTCTAAAGTAAGCACAGCAAGAGATTAACTATAAGTAACTATAAAAATAAGACAATTTAACAGCATACTGTTAGAAAAGTTATGTGAATGTGGTCACTTTCTCTCTTTCAAAATATCTCACTGTATGTGCTCATCTTTCTTCTTATGATGATGATGTGAGATGATGAAATGCTTATGTGATTAAATAAAGTGAGGGGAATGACGTAGACTTTGTGATGGACCGTTGGGCTACTACTGACCTTCTAACATATGTCAGAAGGAGACCCATCTGCTTTCAGACACGGGTTGACTATGGGTCATTGAAACCATAGAAAGCAAAGCTGCAGATAAGTGGGGAACTACTGTGTAGTGTAAGAGTTCAGAGCCAGACGGTGGAGCCAGACTTCTGACCCCATCATGTATCAGCTGTGTGACCTTGGGCAAGGTACTTAGTCTCTCTGCATTTCAATTCCTTGCCTTTAAAATACGGGTCATAATAGTACTTAGTTGTCATTAGGATTAAAGGAGCTGATGTAGGTGAAGTGCTTAAGATAGCACCCAGTATATACAAGCACTGGCTGGTATTATCAGAGTAAAATATAGAGAATGATACTGATATTGTTCACAATAAATATAAAGTAGCTCTTGAATCTCTGCAGTTTTTTAATTCTTTTGAGTGAAGTAAAGAATCTTAGACATCTCTTTGACATTGTCTGGGGTATCAGGCACCCTGTGAGTTTCCAGGGATACAAATGTGAAAATGTCATAGTCTTTATCCTAGAAAAAAGCATATATGTGCACCAATGATTCTTTATCATTATTTTTTTAAGTTTACTTATTTATTTTGAGAGAGTGGGTGAGTGCCTGTGTGCGAGTGGGGGAAGGGCAGAGAGAGAAGGAGAAAGAAAATACCAAGCAGGGCTCAATCCCACAACCCTGAGATCATGACCCAAGCAGAAATCAAGAGTTGGATGCTCAGCCGACTGAGGCACCGAGGCGCCCGTTTAATCATTATGTTAAGTGCATGAGTAGAGATGTCAAGCTGTTATGAGCATAGAGAGACAGGACTGAATAATTCTCCCTGGGAGAGCTGCTTAAGCAGGTGGTGTTCAACTGGGGTTTGAAGGATGAACAGAAGTAAGTTCACCAACAATTAGTACCTGGTGATCAATCTCTCTTGTAGAAGATGTGGTATCAGCATTGTGCCAGAACATTGTGTAGACTTTATCACCTAATAGCAGCAGTATTTGCTAATTAACCATGACACAATAGGTCTATTTCTTAGATTTTCTACAAAAATGTGCAAAGAAAAGGGAATTAGGAGAGAAAAACGAAAGGATGAAAGGAGAAAATTCAAAAGAGGAGGAAAAGGAAATAGCGTAATTTTCCCAAAGGTAAAGTTAGACACGTGAAGGTACAAGCCTTCCTGTGTAATATCCTCGTCAAAGCAATCCTGTCTCCATGGCTTATTTTAGTAAATTAATCAGATGCGTTGAAGCCAAGGAAGGAGCCCTTTCACTGTTATGAGTGAAATAACTTTATTCAGAGATGGTGCCTCTAAGGAAATAATGCTATTTTAACTGATTTCTGGGTGACATCCGGATTTGTCCCTCAATAGGTAATATACAGACATTTAAACTGCAGTTTTGCCCACTTCTGCTTCACTGGTCATTGGGGAAATTCATCTAAAGCTGCAAAAAGGACTAGAAATGTTTGCATCATATTAATAAACGGGAAACCGAGGAAGCTGCCAACTGGCAACAGAGTGTGTTTTGGTGGTTTGATAAGGCTACTAAAGAGTTTATGATGTGACAGATGTTTCACTACACTATTGTGAAATGAATAGATTATGAGAAGTAATTAGATGTACATTGGAATCAATGCTGTTATCATCGAGGCCTTCGGGCGATGCAGTAGATGAGAGTCTTGGCAGCAGGTGGTCCAATGGCTTGGAGACAGGAAGACACACCGCGGGAGACTGAGTGACAGGTTTCACAGATCCAGGGGGTGAGAGATCTGAGCTGGGGCTTGCATGTGTAATCTTTACTCATGTATAAATAATAACAACTCCACCATTGACTCATATGCTATGTCATAGCCTCTGTTACCCTCACACACATGGAGAATAGTGCTGGTTTCATGCATTCAAAGATATTCTTGGTCTCCCCGTTTTCAAGTATGCATATGTATGTTCGATTGTAACTGACAGCTCTATCATTTTTTGAGGGAAGACTTTCAGAGCTAATCATCTGATGATTACATTTATTTTTAATGCTTGGCATTGAGCCGCCATTGTACAAAACTTCCTATAGGTTGCAGATCAGAGGCTGAAAAGTACTTTAACTGCCTTTCATCAGGAAGACGGTTTCTTCTCTCTGGCTCAATGACTAACATTTAAAGGGACACGTTTGTGTCTCTGCTCTGTAAAATCCCTTTGCAGGGGACTTGGCAGGGTCACCCTCCATGCTTGAAGCAACCATATGGAGCCTGCTGCTTTCAAGAGAAGGTTTTGGTTTCTGCCAGTTTCCAGGGTCAGCTATTAGCACACTGGGGAATGTGGAAGTTTCCAAGCACAGAATGAAGAGGGAGGAAAGAAATGGGTGATTAGGGGAATTAGGTAACTGATTCCTTGTGTACATCTGCTACCCCTGCCTGTAAGAAGAAGAAATATCCGGTAGAATAATTTTTAGCGTCTATCTGTTTAAAACAACAACGGCATTTATGTAAAAAGAAAATGGGAGGGCTTTATTGAATGATCTCAAAATAATACATAGTTCTGATAATTAAAGAGATCTTAGAAAATATGTAGCATATGGCTTTATATTGACTCGTATGTGTATGAGTTTTAAATACTCTTACTTATATATGCACCTAATTAAGTAATTAACCAGTTCTTTTATTCATTCTTTTAATACACCTTCATTGAACCTTTACCACACTCCTACTACTTCTTACTGTGGATATAAACCTAGATGACAAAGTCATGTAAAGCTCAATTGTCTTTTTGGTGTGTGTGTGTGTGTGTGTGTGTGTGTGTGTGTGCATGTGCATATGCACTCATTACTCCCTGAGTGCTTTTCATAAGAAGCTAGATGTTTTGTTGGGAATATGTCTTTCGGGTACTTTTTTTGAGGCTGTTATGTATCATGTGTCAAACTTTATAGAACAGAGAGTGGAAACTAGAATGATCTAATAAAATAATATGGAGCTTAATATGCAAAAAGGGGAGATACTAGCTAATGTTCTTAACTAAAACATGGACATCTTGGAATAACTAGTGGCTGAAAATTCTAAAATGATGGGATTTTCTTCTAGTTTAATAATCCTTTTAATAAAAGTTAAGGGAAAAAAATGACATACTCCCCATGCCACATGTTAAAGGAAGACTGATAAAGATCTAAATGCACTAAACACAAAGCTTTTGCTTTTCAAGGGTCTGTTGTATCACATATCTGTATCGGGGGGTCTCTAGTGTAAACCACTGGCAACTCTGATTTTGATAGAGCCCATGGCTGGTCAATCAGGACTTCCTGGGAGAGCAATAAAACTTAATCCTTCATAGATAATAGGACCTTGTCAAACAGACCTGAGGAGCAACCTGAAGAAGAAAGCTCTGGGCAATTGGTCTATCCCCAAATGAGTATGAACTTTCAGCGATAATAGCAACCACTTATGGAATTCTCTCCTAAGTGCTTTCCAGACATTATTTCACTTAATCCTCACAATAGCCTTAGAAGGTAGACTCTATGCTTATCCTCATTTGATAGGTAAGAGCACTGATATGTGGGTAGGTTAAAGAAAATAGCCCAATTTGCTAATGAAGGGGTAAAACTTGGATTTAAAATCAGTTCTTTGATTCCGAGCTCATGTGTTTTCTCATCATCCTTCATGTCAAATGGTGTTCTTCAAGTCCTTCGTGTTTCCAATGGGATTTAAGGTCTGATAGGTTTCAAATAAAGGGGGAAATTATTCACAAGGGTATTCATGCAACCCTATTATCTGATGGAACAACAAACAAAAAACACAATTGCACAAAACAAGGCTTAAAATATATATATTTGTATTTGTTAAGACTTTTGCTGTATTGGCTTTGTTCTCAGTATTAACTGTGGGGCTTTGGATGGACTGTGCCCACAGATTCCAGTGGGTGGTGAATTCTTCCATCTCTGCCATGGTGATGGAGTTAAATAATATGCTCAAGTGATAAAATAAAACAAGATCTCCTGGAGGTTCATATGTACATTAAGTTTGAGAGACGCTAACCCGGTCTGT
The DNA here is from genome assembly GCF_008692635.1 of Crocuta crocuta. Lineage (NCBI taxonomy): Eukaryota > Metazoa > Chordata > Mammalia > Carnivora > Hyaenidae > Crocuta > Crocuta crocuta. Next base: position 3,395,624 of record NW_027551564.1, read on the forward strand.
CAATGCTTCGGCATCTCTACCAAAAGAAATGTCAAGCTTTCTGTTTCTGGACAGATCTGACTTAAAAGTTTGAGCTAAACTGGGTCAACAGTCTTCATACTCAGATTAGAACTCTATTCCAGAGCTTTTTAAAATGGACTTAGACAAGTTGATACTCAAGTTGTTATGGAATAAAAAACATGGCATAATGCTCAGAAAAACACTAAGAAAGAAAAACAGTCAGACATTAAAACACTATGAAACCTCTGTAATTAATGATCATACTGGTGCATGAGAAGGAAAATAGACCAGTGGATTAGAAGAGAAAGCCCAGAAGTAGACACAAGTACATAAGTAAATTTAGCATATAATAAAGATACTAGCTCAAGTGACTTGGGAAAAGATAAACTTTTTAAGAGTGACACTGGGTAGCCATTTAGAAATAAGTAAAATGAGGTGCATTCCTCATGCCATATGCAAGAATAAACCCCAAATCTATCAAAATATGAAAAATAAAGCTATCTAAGTACTAAGCATATTCATGGTTGAATTTCTCTTTAACTGAGGTACAGAAATATGTTTTTGAACTATGACTCAAAATCTAGAAGCCAAAAAAGAAGATTAATGAGTTTGGCTGCATATCTTTTTCCTATGGCAAAAACACCACAGGCAAAATCAGAAGATAGGTAACACGCACTGGCAGAAAATATTTGCAGCATATAACCCAAAAGGCTGATATCCCAAATATATTAAGAACTCTTATAAACTGAGGGACAAAGGATCAAAACCTCACAGGAAAAATGGAAAGAAGAGAAATAAAAGATTCACAGAAACAGTATAAACTGGCCCTTAAAATATGGGAAGATGCTCAAACTCATGCATAATTAGGTAAGTACAAATTAAAACAACACTGAGATGTTATTTCCTGTTTACCAGAATTTAAGAAATTAAAGAGTATGACAACCCATTCTGTTGGTAAGGTAGTAGGACAGCATGCCTGGGAATGCAAACTGACGCAACCTGCCAGAAAGGGAATCTGGTGATATTTACAAATCTACAAAAGCACTTGCTTTTGGATGCAGAAAGAGTGCTTAAAGGAATTTACCTCATAGCTCACCCCCAACAACACAAAGATTGTTTGCACAAGGTTATTAATTGAATCATTGCTTGGAATTATAAAATCTGCAAAGCCACCTAAATGCATATACCTAGGTGAGTGGCTGAATAAACCGTGGTGCGTTGACACAGAGGAATACTGGACAGCTATAGAAAAGTGTGAAGAGGAGCTCTGTTGACGGATCGGGAATGCTTTCTAGGATACGCTGAAAAGTAAAAAACGAAAAATGTAGAAGAATGTCTATAGTAGCTACCTTTTTTATACAAGCATGAAGGGAAAGGAAGAAAATACACATGCATCTGCTCACTTGTGCAAAAAACCAAAAACAAACCAGAACTGAGTGAGATGGGTACCTACAGGGACTGTAAGGAGAAGGAAAGAATGGAGAAATGGGAACGAGGAAGCAAAGATAGGGGAGAATGACATTTCTCCGAGAATATTGTAGCTTTGAGTATAATTCTGAGTTTTAGAGCCAAGTTAATGTTTCACATGCATTAAAAAATATAATTAAAATCACTGGGCTGAAGTAGGGACCCAAAATGTAACCTACATAGTAACAAGTGAGCAGAACTGCATTACAAAGAACAAAACCACAGTAAAGGGGATAGGAAATTAAAAAAAAAAAACAAAAAAACGGACCTAAGTCAGTTTAGAACGGAGTAATTTGATTATATACACAAAGGCAAAAGACCACAAAAATTACACATAGATATTATACACTAATTATTAAATGTGTTTTTTACATGAGTATAAGCAGTGACTCTGAAACTACTTTATGTGTAATATGGGATTAAATAAATGTGTCAGTATATTATTGCTAATGAGAGCTAGGTGTCTCATTGTCAGAGAAGGAGTTACAAATAAAGGGAAAGGACAAGGTTGGAATCAGCCCTGTGGGGTTGGACAGGAAATACAAGTATCAGTCTGAGCTCGTGGTTTTGAAAATATTTGCAGATAGATACAGAAATGGATATGTTTATTTGTGTGTGCCTGTGAGGCTATACCAAGTTGTATTTCCTAATTCCTTTCTGTAAAGAGAGCCTATAAGAAATGATACCTAAGTAGCAGGGAACACACCTGGCTCCAGACCTTCATTTCTAAAAGCCATTTTCCAGTAAAAGGAACAAAGGTCACTTGGAGAAATGGCTGAGTCCACATCTGAGACAAAAAAAGAACAGAAACAAAAACAAAGCTAGCATGTCTTATGGTGCCAGAAATTAAGCAAATACTTAAAATGAGTGTATGTTGAATGAATGTTGAAAGGACACTGGGGCTGGTCTGAAGTATTCCCATGGTCCCATTCAGACAACAGAGGGGCATAACTGAGAGTAAAATAAATATCTGTGAGTTCTCTATTGATAGAAAAACAACTGAACCAGTAATTAAGTAGGAAAGAAGGGGGAAACCCTTCCGTACAGTAGGATTTTAATTAATTGATGCAGAGGGAATGATGGCAAGTAGAATCATCATAGGAATTTGACAGACATGTAATAATAAATTGTTGTAAGCAGGAAGCACTAAAATTTGCTAACTTCGTGGCTAAAAGTATAATGACAAATTAGAAATCAGATATTTATATCTTTCGACATCTCGACAAAAGATACTTATTAATTGCAAAGAAAAAAGTAACAACTTTACCACAGAGAGATCTGGCAGACGTCATCTTTAACAGAAGATTGAACTTAACCCCACCAGCAATGAGGCATATTGATGACATGTACCTTTGGGTACAAAGGGCACAACATCACTTTTGTAGAATTCTTGCTAAAATGTAGAAACTAAAGTTAATCAGAAGAAGATTTCAAACCAGCCTAAATTGAAGAACAATCTAAAAAATATCTGACCAGTATTTTTCTTAAGTTTCTCTCTATTTTAGCTTTATTGAGGTACACCTGACAAAATTGTGAGATATTTAAAGTGTGCAACATGCTGCTTTGACATATGTATACATTGTGAAAGGATATTCCCTACTGAGCTAAATTAACACATCTGTTACCTCACATATTTACCTTTTGTGCACATGTAAGAAAACATTTAAGTTCTATTCTGTAATATAAAATGTGGAAATGATAGTCTCTTCAATCAATGGTGCTAGAAAAACTGGAAAGCTACATGCAAAAGAATGAAACAGAATCTCTATCTTACACCATACAAAAAAAAAAAAAAATGAAACTGAATCTCTATCTTATACCATACAAAAAAATCAGCCAAAAATGGATTAAAGACTTAACTTATAAGACCTGGAACCATAAAACTTCTAGAAGAAAACATAGAAGGTAAGCTCTTTGACATTGGTCTTGGCAATAATTTTTTTTACACCAAAAACAAAGGCAACAAAAGCAAAAATAAACAAGTAGGACTACATCAAACCGAAAAGCTTTGCACAGCAAAGAAAACCATCAACAAAATAAACAGACAGCCAATGAAATGGGAAAAAAATACTTTCAAGCCACATATCAGATGAGGGGTAAATATCTAAAATATACCAGAAATTTATAGAACTCAATAGCCAAAAGCAAATAACCCAATTAAAACATGGAAAAGGAACGTATATAGACATTTCCCCAAAGAATACTTGCATATGGCCAACAAGCACAAGAAAAGTGTCAAGGTCTTGTAAAACAAAGAATAACTGTCTCAGATTGAAGACAGCCAGGTATAAACATCCTTAGCCACTTCTTTATTAGTTTGACTTTAAGCCCACTCACTTTCTGTTTACTCTCTTCCTAATGAGCTCCAGTTTGTCCAATTTCTCTTAAAGGAGATGTCTAGGATGGAAAGCCTTAGTCTAAGTGTTATCTTAAAAGTTTAAGGTGAAATTGTCATCTCCTTTGTTTCTAATGTTTGATTCCTATAAGTAAAGACAAAATCTTATAAAATTTCAAAGGAGTTACATGATATTGTTATTACAGATTGAGGTGTTGTCCTTAAATAAAATAGTGAGGTGATGGTCAAGCCATTGTTCTATCTTTGGCTGCCACACTGTTTCTTATATCTCACATCAATAAAGTTAAGGTGTTATGGATCCTCAGTGTAGAATCTTCTGTTCATTCCCGTTAAATTTTATCTTGCTAGATTTTAGACCACTGCTGTAGTCTGTTGAGATCTTTTAAGATTCTGAAGCTGTCATCAAATATGTAAGCCATTGTGCCATCTATAAATTTGTTGAGTAAGCCTTCCATACCTTTATCCAAGTTACAGATAAAAACGTTGAACCAAATCGAGTTCCCTCTAGATTCATATCAATTATTTAAACAGAATACCTATCCCTTGTACAAATTATTACTCACCCAACTCACACAAAATATTCTATGTATTCAGTCAGTTGCGCTCCATTTTGCTTACAATGGTACAAGAGGGATATTGTCAAACGAATTTGAAGTTTAGACCCTTCTCAGCACAGTTGTATGAATCAGTTTCCTACATTTGTTGTTTGGCTGAGAAAAGGGCCTCTTATGGTATCTGGTATCACAGAGGTCAATTGAAATCTGTCGAAAGTCTGGCTTCATTTCTGCTCTGAGTTACTTAGGACTGATCACTGAAAAACTGCCAACATGTCACTCCAAATGGCATCCAGAGAAGGCAGAGACACTGACAACCCAACAAGGTATTTTCTATCATAACTTCTCTCCAAAAACTAAAGGGATGAAAAGAAGTGAGTGGATAATTTACAAGTAACCAACTCTTGTGGTTCCTTAGTCAAGAAAGATAAACTTTTATTAAGAGAATTATCTTACCTGTTTAATTATTTTAACTGTTTGAATGAACATTCCATGTTAATAGTGCTAAGAAGAGAGATTATCATACCCACAGTGTATACTGCTCAAGATATCAATTCATATGATAACTCAAGACGATTTAAAAGAGCATCTGTTACAAGGAGTTTATGAAGATGGAGAAGACTCTCCATCTTTTTCAGGGGCATAAAAAGAAAAAGAAACAGAAAGTTTCCTGTACCTTAGAAAAGAAATGGGGAGACCCAGGTATGTTAATTTTTAAAATATAATCTAAAATACCTACGTTTCTTGAAGATATATGTGTTGTAACCCAGGGCATATAATTTGACTGCTGTCCAGTATATTCTCATGTTTAAAAACAATATGCTGCTATAGCAGTCCCCTCTATTGCTCATAATATTGACACCGGGGACATTTAGAGATATTTGGTTCTATGGCTTGAAGTCGTGAAGCATGACTTTCTAAGCTCAAATTAAAAGGACAAAAAATAATGGAAAAAGCATAATAAACAAGATGTATAGATTCAACTCTATTAAAGTCTCTACTGTAAAAATATTATATGCTATAATCAAAGAAAATAAACAGAAAAAAATATTGATGGCAAATACTATGAAGTGTTAATATTCCTAAAATATAATGATATACAAGTTGATTTTCAAATGCTAAAATTCCAACAAGTCAATGAAAACAAATCATGAAGGTAAAATTCACGAAATCAGAATATAAATAATTCCATTTTAAAGTGTATAAAAAAATAATCTCATAGATGTATTTTTTACCTTCCCCTATTAGCAATTATTGAATGAGACCATTCTTTGCTGATGGGAATACGAATTGATACAATCTTTCTAAACGACACATCTGATAACGTGTATAAAATGTTTAAAATGGCTATGCTTTTGACCTAACAACACTATATCTGATAATCTATTTTAACAAAATAATATTCTAAATAATAAGACAAAATAATGAGGAAAAAAAAGTTCTTAGAGACAGCATCATTTATAACCAGGAAAATCTATGAACAAGGGAAGTATTCAACAATAGTTGAATCATGGCAAATTAGATTAAGTGTTATGAACAACTCTAATTTATAATGTCAATATAAAAAACAGGATACAAGTTATACAGAATAGTCTTATTTATGAAATAATCCACATAGGAAGAAAAATAATTTTGAAATAATTATGAAATAATCCACATAGGAAGAGCATCTATAGCAGGATTGTGTGTTTTTAATTTCCTTTTAAAACTTCTGTAAATTCTAAACTTCATTCCATGAGTCCTAATTATTACGTGACCAGAAAAAAATCTATTTAAAATATCAATAAAAAAATTTTTTAATGTGTTTATCTCACATAGTGCCAGAATATATTTTAAGCTCAGTGTTTAGTCCGTGAGTTTCTCTCAGGGTGATAATATATTTTTTCATGTATTTCATGATGGTGACAAGGGATATGGAACACCCCCAACTGGTTTCAGCTTGCTTCATCAGAATAACTGCAGTCTTTCTTCCTGGATTTGTTCTGGAATATCCTGTGGCCCCTCTTAGGGTCAGCAGGAAGACTCTGAGCATTGTAATCCTATCGGTCATCTTTACCATATCCCAAATATATAATTGCAGTCATTTTTTTTTATTCTGTGCTACTATAGCATTTACATTTCTGCTACCAAGGAAGACAGTGCATTATGGTATGCGACTTCATGCTGAGAGCCTCTGCTAAACTCTGAATTCCTTAAAGACAACCAGCCACATTTTCTGTTTCCATATAGTTGTCACCACTTAGCAGAGTAACTGATCTATCATAGGCCCTGAAAAGAGTCTTTATTGAATAAATGAGTGAATTAATCAAGAGGAACAACTTTATCACATTGTATCGGTTGCAACTCTGGGTAGGGCAAGTAACCTCTCCAAACCATCATTTACTTGTCCCTAAAGATGTAGGTTTACAGAACTTACCAGAAAGGACTCATAAAAAAGAAGCAAAATCATGTAGGTGAAGACTCTTTATAAACTATAAATTACTACAAAAATATGCCAAAATATTTACTGGATAAATTCTTCTCCTAGATGCCTCTAAATATTCTAGAAGAGATGTAGAGCTTGTCATTGACCATGAGAAAATATATGTGAAAACATTTTAAACACAAAATACATTTTTACTAATAACTCATAATAGCAATAATAATAAAACAATAATACTATCATTAATAGTATGTTCCACCCTATAAAATAATCTCCAAGCATCAGGAGGAATCCAAGATATAGCTGAGTCCCCAGAGAGTAATGCACACTTATTTAAATGAGGAAAATCTTTCTCAAACAATGCTGAAAACACTTCATTTATTGCTATATCTCTAGCATTAATGATGACTAAGATTCCTTAAAGATTTCTGTGTCTCCCCAAGTGCCCAACTCACTGTTAGCTGACTTCTCTTCCCTATCTCTGTCCTCCCTCCCCTTCTCATTTTTGATGACTAGCCATTTGCTATTGAAATATTTTATAAGAGATTAAATTGAATGGACAATGTATTGGGCACATTTAATGTGTAACTAAGTTTAACTAAGTTTCTCTCAGTGAATCTGATAGTAATACATTTAGCTAAGATAGGGCTACTTTTTAATTAAGGATAAAGACGAACGTGTGCTTCATTGGTTTGTAGAAGACCTTGATTTATGCATCCTGCCTTTTAGTCTTTAACAAAGTCATATATAACAGTTGTATAGCAATTTAGCAATTGTATAAACTTTTGTTTTTGCCACTTTATGGTTAAAATCCAGTATCCTTGAGGCTGCAATGACCAAATGTGGGCTGAATTTTATCTGACAACACCTTAGAATAAAAAGAAAAGTTTTGCTAAGCAAAATGAATAGTTTAAACAAAATGACTAGGCACAGTGTTAGCCACTTTCAAAGCAACCAATTATTAGAAGTATATGAGTTTTCTATTCTCTAGTATCATCTCGGCAAAAGCCCTAACTTGCAATACTTCTGTTGTGTTTAGGTCAACTTTTGCTAAGCACTATGTGTAATATGACTACATTTGTTTTAAAGTATTTTATAATTCAAACGTATTCACTGATCTGCTCAAGTCATCCAAAATAAATGGTACTAACCAAATTAAAAAAAGCCATGCATTCTAATAGAAAACTGGGTAATGCACATAGAATTCTCAAAAAAAAGAAATAGAAAGATCCATTAAACATGACTAGATATTTAGGAAATGCAAGTAAAAATGAAACATGTTTTTGCCTTTCATATTTGCAAAGATATGGTAAGAATAATAAATACAGTAAGTTCAAAAAGTTGCACATATTGGATTATTATGTTACCAGAGAGAGAGAGAGAGAGAGAGAGAAAGTAAATGCTTATCAATTACACATTGGTAAAATTATAGCATGTCATACAGTTGGACATTTTGTGGCCATTAAAAATGGTGAGGTTAATCATGTTTTTGATTTGTCGTGAATCCTTAAGACCACCCTCAGGTTCTGTGACTTTCTAGGACTCACCAAAGTCAGAAAAGCTCTTTCACTCATAGTTTATTACTGCAAGAGGACTCAGATTACAATCAGCAGAGGGACATGATGCATTGGTTGGAGACTAAAGAAACCAAGCACAGGTTTCCAGTTGTTCTCTCCTGGAGGTGTTACATAGACAGTGCTTCATTTTCCAGCAACGACATGTGACAACACATGTGAAGTGTTGCTAACTCAGGGAATCTCGCCCAAACCTTGATCCCCATGTTTTCTTCTTGGGGGTAAGTCACTTGGAGCACCTATGTGACTACCTTAGCTACTTAGTCTCTAGATTCCCCCAAAGTCAAACTGATGCCATCCAATTCTGGGGCATACCAGAACAGCCAATCACCATAAATCATGTCATTAGCCTAACCTGTCTAGCATGGCCCAAGGTCTCAGGTATACAAAGAAACTCATGCACGTTCTAATTTGCAATTGTTATTAGTCTGACTGAAACAAGTCATTCTGTACCCAGAATAGAGCTTGGGCCCAAGCAAAGATGTGCATCTGTTCTCAGGGCAGATCCGTATCTTGGCAACTTGCCCTGCTCCGCCCATCTCATTCAACCAGACACTGGCCTGGGCAACACATACAAAACAGTGATTAAACAATTATCAAGGCTTCCTAAAGAAACAATTCCTGGTCCTCCTCTGATCGAATTCACATTCCTGGAAAACTTTTCTACTTTGTCTTGTTCCATTTTCAGAGATCTCAGGATGGGTGAGGACATACTGAGGCCACCTTAAACTTTCATTTGCATCACTACTTTCGGCCAAGATTGCTTTCTTCCATAAATGTAGTGCAGTGAAGACAAATAGACAAACTATAACAACAACAAAATAAACCCATAACCCTGTGTAAAGTTTCCCCTCTTTTTGCTTCCCCTCACATTAACCGTTTGTGGCTGAAAAAGTGTCTATGACTATTATATTCAGGTCTACCCTCATTTGTGTGCCTTCAAAGACCGATATTCACTCAAAAAATATTTGAATTTCTCTTCATCTTGTGAAGATCTTCTTTTGTTGTGTAATTAAGGCAGCCTATAGCCAAACAAGCATCTAACCCAATCTCATGAGAATTAATAAGCATGATTTTCCAATGACTTGGGATTAGTGGTAGTTTTTGAAGAATTGGTCTTAAGCTTAATAATGAAAATGTTGGAGTGTAACTGGATTACAATTTTAAATGACCCCAGAGAATTAAGAAAGACCACATAACCCTAAGCGATATGCCACTTAAGGGTTATGATACCTGCGTGTAAAATATAAAAACTGCATCGTAATTTTTATGGATAAAATGTGCTTTCTGTGAGTTGGTAACATTAATGCAAAATTTCTTACTCCATCTTTGCACTTAAGATAATATACCGAAATCTAACGAGACAAATTTCACATACTTTTAGATTACAATGAAGGATCTCAAATAATATTGTGAAGACAGGTTGTATAATTTTACCTGAAGTTCACTTTGAAAGCTCACTCCTCCATTGCTTTTTTTTTTAGGTATAAAATACTGCATAAAAATGTACCACTATAAGTGCATGTATTCTGCAATTAATTCTGAATACTTAACGATCTGCTCACAAGTCTGCTGTTTATGGAGGAAAATTTTATAAATACATGTTTTTAAAACTATAGGTTAGCCTTGCCAAAGAAGAGCATTTTTAAAAGTATAATCAAAGCTCTAAAAATGATAATAAAGTTATGAGCCATATGCCTGGAACAAATGGATTTTTTCTCACCTTTGACTTCAAACAAAAAAAAGAGAGAGAGAGAAAGGAGGTTTCAGTCACACAGTATTTAATCCAATTTGCTTTGGGTTTAATCTCCAAAACAAGGCTGGTCTGCTAATTCCCAATTATAATGGCACATGTAATCAGAGTCCTCATTAACAAAGACTGACTATATTGTCTATTAGGAATGAAAATTTGAAATGCAAATTCAGCAAATCAAAACGTTAAATGAGCTCCTACCCAGGATGCTTAGAGCTCCCGCCAGGGCAGACCACGCTGGCCGACACCTGCCCTGGCTTTTCCCTCCAGCTGAATGTTTCCTTCGGTTCCAGTCTTTGCCTCCTAATTGACCTGCTTATGATCTCTGCTACAATTAACATATGCTTATTAGTAATGGCTGGTTAAAGATTTCAACTGCTGCAGTTTACAAAGTCTAATAGAGATGGCACACCACGGGCAAGACCAAGGCACTGTTTCCCTCATCAGCAAAGTCACAATGGTGAGAGAGGCTGTGGTAGATTTTTCACTGTTTGATGTGCGGGAATTGTCACTAATTGATCCTGGAAATCAATGCATACTTGACTCCAGGCCTCATATACACTGAGAGGAATACAAGTACTCTGTGAGCCCTTTTCCCTTTGGAGCAAGTAATTTCTAATTTGGTTTTAGGACGAAGGGGAAGTGAGGGAACTTCTCTAACTGGATGAATGGCTAATGGCCTTGGGTTTATTCTGAATTTCAAATGATAACTTCTGCTCTTCAGAGTGATTTCATACAATGGAATAGGAAATTTGGCACTTGACAAAAGTCTTAATAGGGTGATGATGCTTTTAAAAGATTGTGTGTAGAGTTTATATTCTGGTCCCTAAGTGCCCCTTCTTCGTGTCTGGCTAACACCCCCAGATCTGAGAGCACTGGAATGCTGGAGGAGCTTTCTTTTTTGTTTCTAGTCATGTCATTTGATGGATGAGGTATTCAGTGTCCTCCAAAGCCGTTTTTTATTCAGAATTCATTTTTGACCAGCCTCAAACGGTGATGGGGAAATAGTAATTAGGCTATTTCTAACGTAAAAGGCAGCTCTATCTGGATTATATACCTCAGTGCTGGTGGATCAAATTCATTCTGGAATCATTGCCTCTAGTGATCAACATTGTCTCCCGCAGGAGACAAGACTTTGTCCGAAGTCTCAGGAGGCCTTCGGCTATCACTCATTAACAATAGAATCTTAGACAAGCTATTATTTTTCAACTGCTAGGTAACAAAATACCACAAGCCCAGCAGTTTAAAGCAACACCCACTTATTAGCTTACAGTTTTGGAGGACGGAAGTCCGGGGATGGTGGAGCTGGGTTCTCCGCTGAAATCAAGGTGGCTGCGAGAACCACAGAGCTCCTTCTGGACTTGGGTGCTTCTCTAGACTCACTGGGTGTAAGCAGAATACACTTCCTTTTAGCGGTAAGATCGAGGTTCCTGCTTTCTTGCTGGCTGTCTATAGGGAACTGCCCTCTGCTCCTAGGGGCTGCCCACATCCCTTGCCACATGGCTCCCTCCCTCTTCCAACCAGCAATAGCTCACTGAATCTTCCTCTTTCAAGTCCCTGACTTACTTTTTTGCAACCAGTGGAAGAAAACTCTGCTTTTAAAAGACTCATATGATTAGGTCACACCCACCCAGACAGTCTCTAATTTAAAGCCAACTGAGCCAGACAATATAGCCCAATCATGGTAGTCTGCCTACTACTGCAAATCACTTAGCATCTTTTGGTCTCACTTTGGTAGTGCAAATGAGATGATTCGGCTAGATAATCTCTAGCTTTGTTCCTCATACCTTCATGTCCAGGGCCAAACCACCAGGTAATTGCTATACACTCAATTGGACTGTTTTATCTGGTTGGTCAGCTTGGGTCTTGCTTAAATTAAATGGTGATAGAACAACTTCCATTGCTAGAATTTCTAGGTAGAATAAAAATAAATAATACATGGTCTCTAGTTTTAATAAACAATAAAATAGTCCTAGAGACAAAAGAAAATCTTCTAACAAAGGGCAATTATGAGATGATTTACATCCTTGTTCAGAGATGGAAGCTCAGTATTGACCAGTAGTGTCTGGTAAAGAAAATGTTGCTTGTACATTTTATTGTTCACCTCATTCTGCTGGTAGGAGGGGGTGTAACAAGGCAATGCTTATGGATTTTTTGATGAAGTTCTTTTCCTGAAGTTTTCCTGATATATTTCAAAAGTGATTAATTTTTCCAACAAACATCCATGTGTTCAAAAATTCAGTTAAGAGTACTTCTCAACATTGCTTAACACTAAGTAAAGCAGTCACATTTTAATACAGCTGGCTTTCTAAGGAACAAGCCTCACTTCCAAATACTACATAATCCAGCTTTAAAACTTGAGGACACATGCATTATTTTGTGTATTTTAAATTAAATTTTGTATAGGTGCATTCTTTTTGCTTTGGAGCAGTATTCATTACGTCAGCGTTGCTCAACACAAGGGTCCCATAGCAGGGTGGGGGGAGGGGGTGTGACCTGAATTCAGATGCTTGCATGTGACTAATTTTGAAAGACAAAGACGATGACAAAGAACAAAACATAATTTGTTTGTTTGTTTGTTTGTTTGTTTTCCCTAGGCTCTGGGATTAAGTCAAGAAAAAAATGAAAGTACTAAAAAGTTTGAAAAGTACTTCTTTGCTTGGTGATGAATTACTTGAAATAATTATGTTAATTTAAGAACTGGACATTGCAACTTTATCCTTTTAAGACTTTTAGTGTCTCAGGAAAAAAAAAAGCTACATTTTTGGTGTACAAGAGCAAGAGGTAAGGGGCTCTGGGTCGCTCATTTGGTTAAGCATCCGACTTTGGCTCAGGTCATGATCTCATGGTTCATGAGTTTAAGCCCTGCGTCAGGCTCTGCGCTCACAGCTCAGAACCTGGAGCCTGCTTTGGATTCTGTGTCTCCCTCTCTCTCTTCCTCTTTCCTGCTCACACTCCGTCTCTTTCTCTCAAAAATAAATAAATGTTGAAAAAAATTTTTTTTAAGAGCAAGAGGTAGGAGCATATAGTCTTTCTTTTGTTCTGGGAATATAATTTTCTTTTCTAGCAGAAATAATGAATAAAATCACTTTGGTCAAAGATGTGTTTGTAAAGAACTGCAATGAAAACACAATTGAGGTGGATTTATATATTCATGATAAAATTCTTAGGTACTGACTGTATATCACTGATCACATATATTGGGCTCTAAAAATATGTAAAGCCCAGGTAAGCATTTGATCCCTTAATTTTAATCTCCGAGTGTTTAAAGTTAGGTAAATTTACATAAACATTCCTTCATAATGTCCTCTATTGTCTCTCACTTGTCCTTTCTCTCAATGGAGGCTCCTTTGTTCCACTTGAAATTTAGTCTCTTGAGATTCAATTACTATGCATAGGAAACTCATAGAGTTGGAGAGTGAATGATAAAAATTATTATTTTAAAGTAATCAAAACAGTATGGCACTGGCACAAAAATAGATACATAGATCACTGGAACAGGATAGAAAGCCCAGAAACAAATCTGTAAGTACAAATCTATAAGTATTAATGGCCAATTAATCTTCAACCAAAGAGATAAGACTATGCAATGGGAAAAAGTCAGCCTCTTCAACAAATTGTGTTGGGAAAACTGGATAGCCCTGGAAAAGAATGAAACTGGACAACTTCCTTACTCCAAACACAAAAATAATGTCAGAATAAATTAAAGATCCAAATGTGACACCTGAAACCATACAAATCCTAGAGAAAGCACAGGCGTAATTCTCTGACATTGGTTGTAGCAACATTTTTCTAGATATGTCTCCTGAAATAAGAGGAATAAAAGCAAAAATAAACTTGGGGGTGCACCAAAATAAAAAGCTTCTTCACAGTGAAGGAAACAGTCAACAAAATTAAAAGATAACTGAATGGGAAAAGGTATTTGCAAATGACATATCTGATAAAGCCTTAGTATCCAAAATATATAAAGAATTTATCAACTCAACACTAAATAAACCAAATAATTTAATTAAACATGGACAGAAGACATTGAACAGACATTTCTCCAAAGAAGACATACAGATGGCCAAGAGACACATGAAAAGATGCTCAACATCACTCATCAACTGGCACACGCAAATGAAAACCACAATGAGATAGCATCTTACACCTGTCAGAAACTATTGGTGAAAATGCAAACAGGTCTAGCCACTGTGGAAAACAGTAGGGAGGTTCCTCAAAACAATTAAAAATAGAACTACCCTACGATCCAGTAATCACATTACTAGGTATTTACCCAAGGAAAACAGAAACACTAGTTAGAAGGATCTATATACCCCTGTGTTTATTTGCAGCGTTATTTGCCATAGCTAAATTATAGAAGCCCCAATGTCCACCAATAGATGAATGGACAAAGAAAGTATATATTTATTATGTTATGTTATGTTATATTATATTATTTATGTATACACATATCCATATAAACAGTGAGAAAAAGACAAATGCCATATGATGTCACTCATATGTGGAATTTAAGAAACAAATGAACAAAGGGGAAAAAATAGAGAGAGGGAAACCAAGAAACAGACTCTTAACTATAAAGAATAAACTGATGGTTACCAGAGGGGAGGAGGATAATGAGTGAAATAGGTGATGGGGATTAAGGAGGGCACTTGTGATGAGCACTGAGTAACGTATAGAATTGTTGAATCAGTATACTGTACATCTGTAACTAATATAACACTATATGTTAACTATATTGGAATTAAAAATTAAAAACTTAGTGAAAAAGAAAAAAGTTATTACTTTAAAATGGCTATATTCTGCTTTCAGTGAAATTATTCTAGGAATCTCCACAGTCAAATGTATTTACTGACTTTTTCTTTTTTGATTGTAGTTAGTAAAATACTTGAAACCTAGTTACATAGACCTAACCACACTTGAATACTATTGGATTTGAACCGCCTCTGTGAAAACCACCCACTAACTACTTGATAGATTATAGTACTGTCTGTCCCCCCATATATTTTTGAAATCCAGACTCCTTGGGTATCTCCATGTTGGAGAATAGGGCACTATCTCTGAAACATGAAATTCTGCATTCTTCTCCTGAATTTTGGAGTCTTTAGAATCAGTCTAAGCAAAATATCCTTAATGTAAGACATATTTTTTTTACTTGTAAAATAGAGATAATTATAATATTCACCTCAATCAATTGCTGTGAGAATTTAATGAGTTAGTAGTAGTAAAACACCTAGCATGATGCTTGACACGCAGGAACATTCACCAGTTCTAAGGAACATTCCCATACCCTGAACACTGAGGATTAAATGGATGAAGTAACAAAGGGACCAGAATTCACCTGCAACAGAGCTCACAGAATGCTGACCCATTTTTGTTCTTAGAATCACCCAGGAATGCCACCCACTCAGAGTTAATCACATCAACAACTGGAAGTATTTTTTCCTGCCTATTTTCTATATATAATTGGATGTGCATTATTATGTTTATTCCATCACCTGCGATTAGTCACTCACTATAAAATATAAACAAGTCATGATAACTTTCAGAGGCAAAATGAAAACAATAGTTGTAGTTGGCAAGATTATACGTATTTCTTTTGTCTCTATGTCCATGTCTCTAATCAGGTATCTGTCTTTGTCTCTTTTGCTTTAGTATCTCTTATACTTATGGCCAAACTTCACTCTCTTTCCACTTATTCCTCTTCCTTTGCCACTAGGCTCTAATCCAAGTTGGTGTCATCTCTCACCAGCCTCCACACTGATATTTCAATACCCATTTCTGCCCTTCTTTAATTCATTCTTTAAGAAAACACACAGACCATGTGTAATCCTGCCCTTAGCTTCAGCCCCCTGTTCTACTATTGAATTGACACATGGCAGAGAGAGAGAGAGAGAGAGAGANAGAGGGATGAGAGGAGGAGGGGAAGAAAGGGGAGCAAGATGGGGAGGAGGAGAGGTAGGCAGAGGGAGAAGAGGATGGAGAGGAGGAAGAAGAGGAAGAAAGAAAGGATTCAGCTTTAATAAACATCGAGAGTCTTGAGGTCGAATACTTTCAGTAAACCCTTAAGTGTCGTGTTATGTTGGAAAGAAATATTTTATTTATTTTGGGAAGGGCATCATCATCTTTTTAGTTCTTACAGAAGCTGAATATCTTAATTTGGTGCCATCTCAAGGTTTCCTGAAGATTCGGGTTTGGAGACCCACATCTCCCACAGACCCAGCCACTGCCACTGGACGGCCCCTCAGGGCAGGCTGTTGGTGGGTCACCATCTCCCCCAGTTCTTTTCTTTTCAATGGTGCCACAGGACACACAGGTTAAACTCGAGAACTTGCTCTGATTCCCCCCCCCACCCCCATACCTACACCTCTCAGCAGCCCTACAGAGGTGGCTGGAGCCCTGGGAAGGGAAGGCCCTAAACCAAGAGCATGCTTCATCCTCAGACTTTGGCTTGGTTTTGCTCCCCCAGTCAGGGGAGGGACAACATTTCTGACATAAGGTCAGCAAAGCCAGAGGATGCGTGCTCCACCTTCGGTTGCCAACATTTCCTTGGCTTGAGGGTTTATGCCGTTCGTGTTTGTTCCCCTCAGATATCCTCCGCTTCGCCTCAGCAAATAACACATTCAAAATTCACACCTGCACTTGCTTATCTCAATATTTTTGGTTCTTGAGGCCTCAACTGGTTTAGACATAGTCTGATGATGCTGTGACCCAGAGGCGCCCAACCTTGGCTGTATAAGGAGGGCTTTGGGAGCCAGTGATGGCCAGAGCCCTCTTGCAGAGATTCTCATATAGTTGGTCTGGGATGAGGTGTTGTACAAGCTCCCCAGGTGATTCTGATTGCAACCAAGGTAGAGATCCACTGATGTAAAGAGAGTCTAAATATACAGATAATGGAATGAGAAACAGCTGGACCCAGAAAGAGGTTTCTGGGCTGTCATCCAGCTGCGCTAAGCCACGGCCCTGACCACTCGAACTTCAGCCACTCAAGATTTCCCGGTTCCCCTAATGCCTCTGTCTCTTCTCACGGCAGGCCCTTTGCACAGTCTGGTCCTTACTCCCGAGTCAGCACACCCTCCCCTGTCTCCAGCAGTGCCTAGTTCATGCCCACTCAGCCTTTAGATCTGACTCCAGTCGTAATTCTCTTGTGAAAATCTTCCTCCTCCTCCTGTGTGCCACATGTGCCTTGTCACATGCATGCCACTAGAGAGGCAGAAAAGCAAGGGGCTCAGCACCCACACCTGATGCCAGACCGCCTGGGTCGAACATCCTGGCATCATCACATCCTGGCATTTGGACTTGGAGAAGGTATTTACCTCCTCTGTGCCTCTGTTCCCAGATCTGTAAAATGGAGACCAAATGCTCACCTTATTAGATTGGTAGGGGATTGGCAGGAACTAATCCACAGAGAACACTTAGAACTGTGGCTACCACACCAGAAGCACTGTGACTTACTCCTCTTGACTCTGATATAATCCGTTGTTTATTGTTTATTTCTTTCACTAGAATGCAAGCTTCATGAAGGCAGGCCCATCTACGTCTGCTTTTTCTTTTCTTTATTCTTAATGTTATTCACAGATTAGAAATACATTGAATATATGTTGAATAAATGAATGAACATAGAATGCAAATAAAATAATCCTAGACATAGTGCACATAGTCTTTCTTACATTATCTTGTAAATATTCTTTCATCATTTGGTATTGCCCAAGCATATGAATTTAGAGCCTGAATAACTGTAAATAAATAATTTCCTAATGCAGAGGTTATTTCTGAGTTTTAACAGAACTTCCAAAATACAATAATGTGATTTTTATTCCAACAGTTTTCCTCAAAGAGCCAAAATTTAGAATGAAATAAATGACCAAAGGTTTAATTGTAGAGTTGGGCAGCCTACATAATTCAAAACCTGGGTAATTGGGCCTTGACTCAACAGAAATTGATGGTACCTTGTTAGTGTGTAAGAAGTATTAAATAATAATAACACCAGTATAAAGTTTAGTATTTCTTATATATTTCATAAAACTAATAAACCATTGAACATCTACCTGAGGGCTACTGCCCCCTTAACTTTTAATTTAAATTGATTTTATGTTTAATTTATGATTGTTCTAAAATATTACGAAATGTAAAGAAGAAATGCAACCTCATAAATCAA
The DNA here is from genome assembly GCF_008692635.1 of Crocuta crocuta. Classification (NCBI taxonomy): domain Eukaryota; kingdom Metazoa; phylum Chordata; class Mammalia; order Carnivora; family Hyaenidae; genus Crocuta; species Crocuta crocuta. The sequence continues at coordinate 3,413,908 of NW_027551564.1, forward strand.
TGTATTCTGGATTGCCAGTTTAATTTCCTTATTGATTTAGTGCCCAGGCTGGTGGTATCTATAAGAAGACATAAGACATAGGGGCATCACTGGATAAAGGGTCAGGTAGATCATACAAGAGGCAGAACTTCCTCTCATTAATCTCCATAGTAGGAGAAATTAGCACATTGACACACCAAATTTTTTATTTGGGTGTATACTACATTCTTACAGCCACTTATATTAATAGAATTTTTTGCCTTCATCATAAAGGTTGACATGAGAGAGTGAATAGTAAATTTGGTCTATGTATAAATGTAATGCCTGGGAATTTCAATTATTTTTGGGTAATGCTAAATATATTTTCCGATTGTAAAGGAGATACTTTTGTGGCCACTAGGTTTGGGGCTTGTCATTAAGCAAGAAACCTCATATGCAAATATATTTAAAGGTGTTAAAAAGACCAGTTTTCATTGGTAGCAGAAATTTGTTTCTAACAAACATAATCTTACTGTGTTCAATGTGTCCTTGCAAGCTGAATTGAAAATTCCTTTTGGAAAAAATTGCTGTTTTGGAAAGGAATAGCATATGTGAGCTAATAAGTAGCAGAATTTCTTTCTTGCCTCCACTGCATAATAGCTGTGGTGAATTAAACTGAACATAGTATTTCATACGTAATTTTGTGATTTCCTACTTTAGCCAACTTTTCTAATGCACGAACCAACCACTAGTCCTAAATGTGTCAGGTAAGAGTGTTACTGCATACCACAAGACTAGAGAAAACTAGAGGTAATTATCAGATCTATTGCTTTGTAGGGAGAAAAGAAATATAAATTACAAAAGTAAATGACTAGAGAGTCTTATATACATAGATTTTTTTAAAGCTACTAAGTTAACAACAATAAAGCCAATATTAAAACATGCTGGAGTAAGATATTAATTTAAATATCGGAAAAATTTAGGTGAAGAATAGACAAGAGATGACAAATGCTATAGAGGATGTGCAGAAATGGGAACCCTTTTGCAATGTTGGTGGGAATGCAAACAGGTGCAGCTGCTCTGGAAAACAGTATGGAGGTTCCTCAAAAAAAAAAAAAAAATAGGACTACCCTATCATCCAGCAAACCCACTTCTGAGCATTTATCCAAAAGAAATGAAGTCACTAACTGGAAGAGATATTATACTCTCAGGTCCATTGCAGCACATTTATAATCGCTAAGGTGTGGAAACAAACTAAGTGTCCATGGACAGATGAATAGATCAAGAAAATGTACACACACACACACACACACACACACCCCAAATGGAATGTTATTCAGCTATAAAAAAAAAAAGAAGAAAATCTTGTCATTTGCAAAGATATAGATGAACCTGGATGGCTAAGTGAAATAAGAGAGACAGAGAAGAACAAAGAGTGCATAGAGTATCCTATACATATGGAATTACAAAAAAGAAAAAAGTTGAACTTCTAGACAGAGTACACAAGTAGTTGCTGGGGCCTGGGGGTTGCAAAGGTGGATAAGGAGCNGCTAAGGTGTGGAAACAAACTAAGTGTCCATGGACAGATGAATAGATCAAGAAAATGTACACACACACACACACACACACACACACACACATCCCAAATGGAATATTATTCAGCTATAAAAAAAAAAGAAGAAAATCTTGTCATTTGCAAAGATATAGATGAACCTGGATGGCTAAGTGAAATAAGAGAGACAGAGAAGAACAAAGAGTGCATAGAGTATCCTATACATATGGAATTACAAAAAAGAAAAAAGTTGAACTTCTAGACAGAGTACACAAGTAGTTGCTGGGGCCTGGGGGTTGCAAAGGTGGATAAGGAGCATACAAAGTAAGGAGCGTACAAACTTTCAGCTATAAGATGAATAAGGTCTGAGGATCTGACATAGAGCATGGAGACTTTAGTTGATAACCCTGTATTATAAAATTGAAATTTACTTGGAGCAGAACTTAAATTTTCTCACAAAAAAACAAATAAGAAAAGAAAGAAAAAAAGATAAATACGTGAGGTATTGAATGTGTCAGCTAACTTGTTGGGGAGATCTTTTCCTATTGTACAGGAAAATCAAATCATCATAGTGTATGCTTTAAATATCTCGCAATTTCATTCCCATTCCTTAACACTACTCACTCCATCTTCAAGCCAGCAACAACACATGAAATCCCTCTTGTGCTCTGAATCTCTGACCTCCTCTTCTGCAGCCAGCCAGAGAAAACTCTGCTTTTTTTTTTAAAAAAGGTTTATTTGTTTATTTATTTATTTAGAGAGAGATAGACCACAAGGGTGCAGGGGAGGGGCAGAGGGAGAGGGACACAGAATCCCAAACAGACTCTGCACCATCAGTGTGGAGCCCTATGTGGGGCTCAATCTCATGAACCATGAGATCATGACATGAGCTGAAACCAAGAGTCAGATGCTTAACTGACTGAGCTACCCAGGTGCCCCAAGAAAACTGTGCTTTTTAAGGGCTCATGTGATTAGGTCAGGCCCACTTGGGTGATCTCTTTCTTAAAATCAACTATGTCATGGAACATAGAATCCCAGAAGTAAAATCTATAAAATTCAGGGATTAGGAAAGGCATGAGCCCAGAAGGATGGGGTGGGAGGCAGGAATTCAGGATGCTTGGGACACAACCAGGCAATATATTGACTAATTGTTTGAATTTATGTGGCTTATGTTCCTGTACTACCTGTACTGTGTATTCTTCACTTTGTCATAATATCATACTACCTATATTTCACATAAATAAATGAGTACCATGGATATGGCATTGGGCATTGGGCATTAGGAAGTAGGATGAATTGTAGGAGGTGGTGTTTCCCTGGAGGCAGGATCCCCCCACCCCCCTTGAAAAGTTAGGTGGTAGGAATAGTACTAAATTATTGGTTGGACTGGGGGCTGGAATCCAGAATGGTGCTCAGATTTTTCGTTTCAGTAACCAGATAGGTGGTGGGATCTTTCACCGATGATAAAGAACACAGAAGAGAAATAATTTGGGGGAGGAAAGGGAGGAGTGGTTTGCAATTCAGCTTTGGGTCTGTGGAGTTTGCGTTGCCCACAGCACATTGTGTTGGGAGACGCCTAGTAGATATTTGGATACATGAGTCTTGGCTGGAGAAGAAAAGTCTGGAATTCACAGATTGGAGGAATAGCTTGACTACAAGAAGGGGGACCTGTCTTATTATAAATATCTGGAATAAGAAGAGACGTGAGCCCAGAACAGAACAGTGGAGGCATCAGAATTTAATGTAAAAACTGTAGGAAAGGGAAGGACAAAGGAAAAAATAAAGGCACAGAAAGAAATCTCCCAGATAAATGCTAGGGAGAAAAGAATTTAAAGAGGAGATTGTCAACTTTATCAAATGTAGAAGAGATTTTGATAATGATAATGATACATACTAACAATTATATTTATTGAGCACTTGAAAAGTGTAAGCTATTTTCCTATCATATTAAAAACAGATCATTGGGGCGCCTGGGTGGCTTAGTCGGTTAAGCATCCGACTTTCGCTTAGGTCATGATCTCGCGGTTCGTGGGTTCCAGCCCCGCTTCGGGCTCTGTGCTGACTGCCAGCTCAGAGCCTGGAGTCTATTTCAGAGTCTGTATCTCCCTCTCTCTCTGGCCCTCCCCTGCTCATGCTGTCTCTCTCTCTCTCCCCTAGAATAAATAAAAATATTTAAAAAAATAAAAAATTAAAAACAGATCATTATCTTTACAACATTCCTGAATGGTAGATATTATCATTCACATTTTCTTTTTTTTATATGTTAAAAATACGTTAAAAAATTGTGAAAGTATGTTAAAAAATATAAAAATATATGTTATATATGCATACATGTATGCATGTATGTAACCTCTCTACCCAATGTGGAGCTCAAACTCTTGACTCCAAGATCAAGAGTCATGTGCTCTACTGACTGAACCAACCAGGCACCCCAGCAGTGGGTTGTAATCTCTTTATTGGAGGAAGGTCTTGCCTCCGTGTTGATGGCTGTTGAATAATCAGGGCGGTGGCTGCTGAAAGTTAGGTGGCTGTGGCAGCTTCTTAAAGTAAGACAACAATGAAGTTTGCTGCATTGATGGATTCTGTCACAGACGATTTGTTTGTAGCACATGATGCTGTTTGAGAGCATTTTACCCACAGTAGAACTTCTGGAGTCAGTCCTTCCAAATCCTGCATGGCTTTATCAACTATATTGACATAATATTCTAAATCCTTTGTGTCATCTCAACAGTCTTCACAGCATCTTCACCAGGAGTAGATTCGATCTCAAGAAACCACTTTCTTTTTCTTAAATATAATTTATTGCTTTCTTAATATATATGTTTTTATTTAAAAAATTTAAAGTATATTTATTTATTTTGAAAGAGAGAGAGAGAGAGCACATGGAAGGGGCAGAGAGAGAGGGCAAGAGAGCCAGCACAGAGCCCGATGCGGGACTCGAACTCACAAATTGTGAGATCATAACCTGAGCCAAAACCAAGAGTCAGATGCTTAACTGACTGAGCCACCCAGGTGCCCCTCATTCCTGTTTTCTCTATATGAATAAACTAAGACCTACAGAGCTTAAGTAACTGGCTCAGTATGGACACCGCCATAAACCTAACTCTATTGGGGTTTAAACTTAGAGAAGTCTGATACTGAAACACACAATGTTTTTAAATATACCGTAACACCACTTTACTGTTAAGTCAAATAAGAACTAAAGAGTGTATTTCAATGACGACTATAAGATCACTTTTTAAGAAAGAAAGATGATAATTTTATTGCTTAGGGGCCAATATATTTGTGATTACGTGTGTACTGGAGTGCTTCAAACACCTGAACGTTAGCGTGGCTGGAACGTAAATGGGAGATAAATAATATGACAATAGGAGCTGTATTCTCAAGAAGTTAGCTATAAAGAGTATGTGAGAGTTAGTAAAGAAAGGAGGAGCAACATTAAGAGAAAATGATGTGTTAGTTATTTGTGGTAATGTACTTTTATTATAACTGAACACATTATCCTAAGGTTCAATATCAGAATACTGGAAAGCCCTCAGGGTTTGAACTTATACGTACCTAATACCCACTCAGTCCTAGTATTTGTGTGGCCTTTTGTGAGTCTCTTAAGCCTGTAGTTCCTCCTGTGATCGGGGTAAAAACACCTAGCCTGCAGAACTTCTCGATGATTTAAATAAGCCAACTTACATAAAGTGCCAAGCACAGTGCTCATAATCACTCTGGGGTGCACCCAACTAGAAACATGCAGAGACTGGTACTATTTAGTTTTGTATTCTGACAGCCAACAACAGAACAGGTACTCAATGAATGAATGAATGGATGGATGATATGTGGCAGTATTTGTTCACTTATCTCTATCTCTTCTTTTCACCGTGAGCGATGATGTCTTGTCCTCCTCAAAATTGTTTTTCCAAGTCCTATACTGCTGAGCACAGAATATGAACTCTATAAAGCCTTCCTGGTTGACCTAATGAAAAGCTAAGAGTAAGATTAATGTCAAACATTAAGTATCAATCATATGTAATGGGTTTATCATTGTGCCAGGAATTTGATATTTATGCTAAAAATAGGTGAAATAGAAACCCAGAATATAATAATGGGCCCTCGTCAGGGTGTAATAGTTTTTAGCTGGTGATACAAACATGTAAACAGAGAGGGAGAGAGCTACCATTATTGATTGCTCTCCTATTGTTGGCTTTATAGGTAGAGATTTAGCTGAAAATATATCTTTATGTTCATGATCAAATCAGGAGCAGGCAGTGTACTTGGAAGTTCTAATTTAATCCATTCACATAAGCAGCAGCTGTGGGATGCCTGTGCAACCTGCCCATGCCACACATGGGGCCCAATTATTGAGCCACAGGGAATTGGAATCATCAAATCTTAGGGTCAAGTTCAATTAAACCACACATAGGAAGATATGGTTGACTTTATGAAGGACAGACTAGGTGAAAAGCAGTAGAATATTCTGTCAGACCTAATGCCACACATGTGCACACATATCTACAGTCTTCATAGTGTCATCTTTGAAAACTGATGACAATACATAAATATAACTAAAGCTGATGCTTCCAAAAATTTCCTTTGGATGATTATGTTTTGTTTTGTTTTATTTTAATTGCTTACCTTAAAAGAATTTACTTCTTTCTTGACTTACTAGTATCTATCTACTGTTTAAATTGCCAATAGCTATTCATCAAGGTATTGCCTTTCATACCTCTTGGGATATCTGGGATCTTCCATTTCCTTCACTCCTACATTCAATTAGGAATCAAGTCTTTTTACTCAAATCTCTTGAAGACTTTTTACACCTGTATCTGAGTAGTCTTTCAGTATAGTTTTAAGGTGGGATTTATGTCACAGTACTTCCAGCACTTAACATACTCCCCCAAAACCTAGTAGATACCCAATACATGTCTATTGAAAGTATGGAGTGGGGGTGAGGGGAAAATGGGTGATGGGCATAGAGAAGGGCACTTGTTGGGATGAGCACTGGAGGCTATATGGAAATCAACTTGACAAACTATATTTTTAAAAAAATTTTAAAAAGAAAGTATGAATCATCTCTTTCTCTCTAGTGTTTCAGCTGCTGCCTCTTCCTTATTATAGCTTATTGAGATCAGTACAATAACCTAAGTGCTCTGTCCCTAGTCTTGCGGCAGCCAGTTCATCTTTCATATTGAGGACAGAATGATCTTTTTAAAAATCCTAGTCTGATCCTATCATCCTTAACAGGATCTCTTAAGGATCCTGTTCAGGAGTAAAATTCTTCCATACAGTCCCATTACCTATAGGATAAAATCCAAACTTTAAGAGCCTCCACGATGGAGTCACTGGCCATTTCTATTCCTTTCTCATCATTTCTTTTTCTTTTTCCCCCTTTCTTCCTTGTCCCCCTCCTCAATCTCATCCAGAATTTGGGCTTCAGGAATACTGAACAAATTGAAGGTCCAGTGTTTCCCATGTTTCATATCCCTTTTATTATGCATTTCATCTTCCTGGACCTCATGGCCCTTACTCGTCAGCCTAACGACCATTTCTGCACTTCTCAAAGCTTAGCTCAAACCTCATTTCTTCCTTGAAGGAGATCCTCATCCTCAGTCCCCAGGAAGATATACATACACCTCATGTATTTCTTGTTAACCTTCTGTCAGAGCATTTACAATAATAACTTCTTCTTTACTTTTATGTATGTTTTACTTGCTTGTAATAACTTTTAAAATTTCTTTACATTTTCCTCTTACTACACTCTAAATCATCTGGTGCCAGTCCCAGCCGGACTTGTTTTTGCATTCACAGTGCTTAATATTGTAAATGGATATATAGGAGCTATTCAATAAAGGTATGTTAAATAATTGAAAAAGTTTATTGTTATTTATTGCTAGGTTATGACTGTTTTGTTGAGCTAGAATTTAAGCTTGCAATCAGGAATCATGCCCTACATTATTTGAAAATTCTCAGACATAGCATTATTTTTGCACACAGGGCATGCTAAATATTGTTTGTCACTGATAATGTTTATTTTCTATAAACTCCTGAAAATGTGACATGCTTATTTACCCAAAGGCACAGCTGAGTTCAGGACAAGAATCAGCAATCTTGTGATCAACAGTCTTTGCATAGTACTAGCAGCTAGTAGACCAGCTGCCTGATTAATATATGTGTAGTAATTAAACAATATGGGATGACCCCACCTAAGAGTAAGAGGGGTATTGTCTATGATTTAGAATTTCATTGGCTCTTGCCACTGATATTCTCTAGTGCCAATGACAAAAGTTCACAGTCTAACAGAGAAGCATTTGCTTAAAACATAAAGACTTAGACATTTTGGTAGATTAAATATGGCCATATGTTCCTTGCAGTTTCTCTCATAGAGGTTGAATCTATTTTCCCAACCCTTATATATGGGCTGGCCTTATTTGTGACACACTTTGAACAGTGAAATAAGGTAGAAATAAGGTAAAGATGTGTGACAAACTAAGGCCTCCAATAGCCTGCATTTTGCTCTGCCCAGGACCACCATGTGGAGAATTAGGGATTCCTTTTCCTAACAGTTAAAATATAAAGAACCAGAGTGTCTTTTTAGGGGCTCCAGAGATCCTGAATAGAGTAAGGTTATTCAGTGAGGTTATGAAAGCATTTCCAGCTCATTATGACAAATGACAGAAATAGAAAAGGCCTGAGCAAGAACATGTTCACACGCATTGATTCTGTAGGTCTTCAATTCCTGGCAAATAAGGATAAAACATAAGAGTAATTAAATCAATGTGAGAATCATCTGTTATAATGCTTCAAAATTAAAACAGTGAAAATTTGGTCAAAAATGTTTAAATGCTAGGGAAAAAAAAGCCTAGAATCTTGTAAAAGAAATGCTGTGAAACAAAAATCCATTAATATTCAATAATCTCCCCTCAGCTTCTCTGAATGCAAAGACGTCAGTAATGGGGTCAGTTCTTTACTTGAACCAGAATTCTGGTTCATTCAAAAGCCAAAAACAAATAAACAATAAAAACCTAAAAATACTTAAAGCTCAAGAGAGTCTTAACTAGGATTAACTAGAAAATCTCTTTGAAAAATCTATTTGCCACATTTTTTTCATATATAACACATGCACGTATAAGATTTAAAAATTCTTCTAGGCTCTGTAGTAAGCCTGGTGCTTCTCTAATTACTTAGGTTTAATCATAAAATGCTTTCAAAAAACACAACCAATTTTGTAGATGGATTGAAACCAGTGTGTACACTTGACAAATGTCCACGACCCAACAATTTACAAGGCACTGGAAACTCCTGATTTCACACAGCATCATGAGTTTGGGGATTATCTCCTCATACAGGTAAAGGAAAAATAGAGCTCAGAGAGCTAATTATTTGTGTATATTGAAAGGTGATTTAGCAGGTTAAAAATAAGATTAGCATTCAGACATTTTCTTCTTAATCCCCAAGAAATAAATTACATAATAATGACACATGACTAGCTAATTCTTACAGCCCTTCTATTCCGGCACTGCTACAGGGTTTCTGTCTATAATAACAAATTCAGTCCTCATACAACAATCCAATGAGGTAAATACCAAAAATATCCTCATTTTACAGATAAGAAAGCTGAAATGGACAGGGGTAGATTAAAATCCAGGAGTGCACAGCTGGTGAGTTAGGATTTGAACCCTTATAGTTCATCTTAGAGAGAATATGTGCTCTTAACCATTGTGCTATGATTCTTCTCCTTAAAAATGAATGATGCTTATTTTTTAAAATTATAATGACAATAATTTTAGAATTTCTCTGGGTGCACAAATCTACTTGGAACATTTTAGCAGCTCCCACAGTCCCACGTTAGTTGAAGAGGAATTGACCCTGCACAGACAATCGCTCCATTCAAAGGGAAAAAAGAGGGTTGGAGTAGATGCTTTTTCAAGTGCATTATGATCAAGGGGATGTTCCTATCATGATGCCATTATGCTGATAGGAATCTCAACTTGAATTCCAGGGATTCCGAAAGGCCAGATGAAATGGCTCAAATGTATTTATGGATTGCTAAGGAACAATTACGAAGACACTAAAACTATTGCTTCCCACCTTTGCCACTGAATTGATTTTGTCTCTTTCAAATGTTATCTTGAAAAAGGGGCTTGTCTCAAGAAAGAGATGAAAAATAGCCAGTTGTATTGTGGCTTTCATGAGCCTATTTGGGCACTCAGCAGACAAAATATGTATCTGTTATTGATCTTATTATTTGGTTTTACATAAATTAAAAAAAAGATAATTCACAAGAGAAGAAATGATTTTAAAATATGTTTGCTTTGGGGCGCCGAGGTGGCTTAGTCATTTAAGTGTCCGACTTTGGCTCAGGTCATGATCTCATTCACGGTTTGTGGGTTCAAGCCCCGCGTAGGGCTCTGTGCTGACAGCTAGCTCAGAGCCTGGAGCCTGCTTCAGATTCTGTGCCCCGCTCACTCTCTGACCCTCCCCTGCTCCAGCTGTCTCTATCTCTCTCTCTCAGAAATAAATAAAACATCAAAAAATTAAAAAAAAATACTTTTGCCTTATAATCATTCTACATCATTTGATAGATGAAGTGATAATGTGAAATTTCATCTCTCGGACATTCTTAGAATTTTGAGGGTCAAGAGCTCTGTTGAGCATTTGTTGAAAACCACCCACCAAAATGCCCATAAGCAAAATCTTTTTCAGTTTCTTTCAAGAGGTCAACGTATCCTTTAAAATCTGTTTACAAATCTCCAGATATAAATATCTCACTTTATCTTCATATTTCTTAATTTATCAAATAGGGCTGATAAGATGTATAAATAATGAAAATACTATGGAGTCATGCCAACAATGACAATATTACAGCAATAATACTAGTAGTATGTAGCTTGTATTAGATACTTAATATACTTGGTGATCATATAATATGGGTGTTAATATTATCATCATTTTACATATCAGAAAACTGAGACATGGAAGAGTTAACTTCCTCCAAGTGAACAAAGGTTACTTCAGCAAGGGTTACTCCTTTCCACAAGCAAGGGTTTGAAATTTTGGAGTCTGATTCTATAGATCTCTATAGAGGAAATTAGCATATTGTAAGTGCTCAACAAACATTAGCTGTGGTCACTACTGGTATTATTATTTGGAGGTAAAGATGGAACTTGTAGAAAAATCCACAACACGGAGGCAAAAATCTTTTTTCTTGAATAACTGAAAGATTTTTTCTTTGATTTAATAATTGTCTCCTTTTGCTCTAGGTTCTAATAGTTAGATAATGGATCTTGTCAACCATTATATGTCTTCACCTTCAGCTGGGGACACATAACTTTTATTGTGGTCCATTATCTGGCCATTAGAGGCCGCAAGTGTGTCCCCTGACCTTGTACCTCACATTATGCTGAGGAAAAGGAGCAGAAAATGTGGAGGCAGCAGCTTTTCTAGTCTCAGATGTGAAAGGAACTATAGAGTCTCCTCTATATTGAGACCATTCATTTTCTCCCTGCTGTAAAGTCCATCATGAAAGTCCTGTGGATAAGATGTAGTCTGTTTCCTGATCTGACTGCCCAGCCTTCCCTGCTTGCTGCCTCCCTTCACGAAGGCAAATCCAGTAACAGCCAAACTCTACTCAGAATACTCAGATACTCTTTTTAATGGGGGAGGGCATGAAATTGCTCACAAGCTTTCATGCATGGGTTCAGCTTAGAGATTTTATATTCTTATCACACAAGTCACTGATTCCTGAACTCAAGGTATTTATGTAATTTTGTGAATGTTTTCACAGACTTATGTGGCATATTTTTGTTTCCAAAATGAAAGTGAACTATAATTAATGTCAATTAATTTTTTTAATTTCATAAACTTGAAATAATTGCAAGCACTGTGGGATGCTATGTCAAAGAAGTGGAAACTGTTAAAGAGAACCAGAGCCTGACAGCACTTTAAAGTGGTAAGAACAGATTTTTTTTTCAGGAATTTCCACAATAAAGGAAAAGGGACCTCAGTGTAGAATGATGCTCACTTCTGAATATAGTAAGAACAAATCGGATTTATAGCCAATGAGCAGAGTAAGGGAGTTCAGTAGATGGAAAATTACTGAGGTGATATCAAGGGTGGGGAAATTCTTGTAAACCCATCTAAGAAGATTCTTACTGAAGGCAGACCAAGGTGAGCAGATATTGAGGGTAGGGGGTAAAGAATTTGATTAGCTATCAAGGATAATCAGATATCAAAGGTTAGATAGTCTTGCTAACCAGGCTGAGCAGGATTCTTGCCAAAACTTGGGTAATGCAGGCCCAGTAAGGGTGGGGGCCAAGGTTGAGGCCTTGTCAACAAAAGGGCTTAGAGGAGTCTGACCAAAGTTTGATCAAGAAGGAAATCTTTGTCAGAACCACTAGTGGGTATTTGCTGACAGGATCTATGTCAATCTACAAGATTGTCCATATTCTTGCCCAGAGAATAGGGAAGGTAACTCAAAACATGAATCAGGTGATCTTTTTCTCCATTTTAGAATATTGCAAAAGAATTGTTGGCTTTGTAGTTTCACCCTGAGTCTGCCTTTTTATGTTGGTTGTAAAAGTGAATGAAAATCTGAAGACACTATTCCTATTGTTCTAACATGAGTCCCCTTCTGTGTTCTGTAAAGACCTCCTCTTCTAGTCTCCTCTTCTAGTCTCAGTGTACACTAATCCCATCACTTGTCATTCAGTGTATCCATTCATGGCAAAATTATAAAGAGATTTAAGTCTCTTTGTATTTTCTATGTTTGTTTGCCTTTTTAAAAAAAGTTATTAGAATAGGGGCACCTGGGTGGCTTAGTCGGTTAAGCGTCTGACTTTCGCTTAGGTCATGATCTCACAGTTCGTGGGTTCGAGCCCCACGTCGGGCTCTGTGCTGACTGCCAGCTCAGAGCCTGGAGCCTGTTTCAGAGTCTGTGTCTCCCTCTCTCTGACCCTCCCCTGCTCACACTGTCTCTCTCTCTCCTAGAAATAAATAAAAATATTTTTTAAAAAAATTATTAGAATAGATGTTTCTTGGAGGCTAAGACCTCCAGTATGTGTTCCAGTATGTGAAACAGAAAAGTTTTCCCAATATTGAGGGTTTTGGAACTTCTAAAGTAGTGAACTTTATCTTCTCTTTCCTCAATTTCCTACTTATTTCCTCTTCTCCTCCAGTCCCTCCCTTCCACACAGACATGTTCTAACTCTTCCTGAAAGTAGGTAGAGAGGAATGTGATTTTTGTTTTATGTCAAACCCACATACTTTGATAACAGAAAGATCAGTGGAAAGTTATGTTGAGGTTATTAGCTTTGGGACTTTGGCAGTTTAAAGAGACCATTGTGAATTGGTAGAGCTGATGGCATGCTGCCTGTGAATCACAGTTACACATTAGCCATTGAAGCTCTTTGGAAGCCATGCCTAATAAGTTGGTATATGGTATGACTGAGAAATCACTGAGTATGTTTACTTTCCAGACCACACAAGAGCTTGTCTTTCAAATCAAATTTTCAAGGTGATGGTTGAAAGTACTTGTAAAAACAGAATGACGTTCTTCAGACCAAGATAAAAGGGGTCACTCAGAAGGCAGTCTTCTGATGAAGAGAAGATCAAGGGTCCAATGAGCCTGTCAGGTCCTATGGGGACACTAATGCTGTCTTGTGACACTTCGATTATACCGGAGAACTAGAACCTGGCACCTTAGTGATGCTGGAAGTTCTTAGGGGGATGGGGATAAATGTCCCATGTGACCTAAAAGAAATGAGGCTCCTGTATCATTGAGAGCATTACAGAGTGGGAGCTCAGTAAGTAGCCTGCTGTTTGAAGGCTACAAATTCTAGATCTATTCCCAGACATCAACAAAGCAACTCTTTTCTCCCAATAACTTTTTTCCCACACAAGACCTGAATTATGATCTTGAATGCCAGCAAATAGGTTTGGACTTTTGGGCAATGCATTGTCAAAAATGGATTTTAAGCAGGCATGGCTATGACCACTTAGGAAGATTGATCTGATAAGAGTGTGCAAAATGAGTTGAGGGAAGGAGAGACTCAAGATGAGATGGCTCATCAGAAAGCTTTTATGCTCTTGCCAGAGAGACATGGCAGAAATCAAGAATTTAGTAGTGGCAGAGTGGCTGGAGAGGGAGCAGCAATTGTGAGCAACACAATAAAGTTAGAATAGACAGTGTTACCCCAGATGTACAAGCAGGAAGGAATCAATGCTAATCTTGAGATTAGGAAAAATCAAGAGAGATCAGGTTTAGAGAAAGAGAATGAAATAGCTTTGAAAGTATTTGACTTTGAGGTACTAGTGGAATTTTCAGGAAGCGAGAGATAGGAGCAATCAGAAATGTGTGCCAGAGGTTTAGGAAGGAGATCAGATCTGAAAGCAGAGTCCTTGAGTGTATGATTAAGAAGGAACAGTGTACAAAGAAATGACAAAGTCTAAGAATAGATGCTTGGGACATATCTATATTTAGGAAACAAAACAAAACGAAGCCAAACCAGGAGGGAATCCAGAGAATATAAGTAAGAGAGAGTCAAAGGGCTAGAAGGAAAGCAAGTTGCTCCAGAGAAGTCAAAGAATTATCTCTTAAAGTATTTCTGTTGCAACTTTTGTTTACAAAATGAAAGTGAATCATAATCATTTCTGGAATTTATTTTTTAGATATTTGAGACACTCGAGATCACTCAAAGTAACATCCAATCCTCCAGGGAGAAACGGAAGTCTAGGATCTGTGAAAAAAAGGGTATTGGATTTGGCACATCATGGTGACCCTTGGAGAGCAATTTTTGTAACATGATGATGACAGGGGCCAGACTACCAGGAAACATTAATTGATAGGAAGTAGGGGCTTGGGGTATTGATATCTTTTTTCCTTAAAAATTACCTATTGGGTGGTTTGGCCATGGCCAAAAGAAGAGAGAATAATTGCTTAAAAGGACAACTGAAAGAAAGATTTTTATTTACTTGCTTGCTTGCATTAGGATGGGAGAACTTGAGTAGACTCAGGATCACAGGATGACTGGTTGGGAGAGAATGTAAATGCAATGAGAGACTCTTGAGAGAGCAATGGTCTAAGCATGACCTACAGGGGAACAGAGGACTAGTCAGAGAGAGAAGGGTATTGTCTGTAACATGAGAGAAAAAGGAGAGAAGGTCGCTCATCAACAAATACTAATCGTGAAATACTAATTGTGTCAGGTGCTGTTGTCTCCAGTAAGGATATAGCCAAACCCCACAAAATTCCCTGTACAAGAGGAAGTCAGAGAGGTAACGGGAAGGAGATAATGAGATTATATAGGAAATCGTGGGCTATGTTAAGGACTTTACCCTTTACTTTGAGCAAGTTACAAAAGCATAGGACATTTTGAACAGAAGAGTGGCCTGCTATTTTAGCAGGATCCCTTGGCTGCTATGTTGGAATGATGGTGAAGGACAAGGCCAGTAAGGAGGCAATCCAGGAGAGAGATGATCTGATTGTGCTTGGACTCGTGGCAGCAGTGGAAGTGGTGAAAATTGATCAGATTCAGGATAAACAGCGAATCTAGAGCTGACAGTAGGTACTAATGGACTAGGAATGAGAGAGAGAAGCCAAGGATGATTCCAATGTTTTTGTCCTGTGCACCTGGAAGAATGGAATTCCATTAACTGAGATGGATAAAATAGGGGACAGGGCATGTGAGGATCTCAGACTGGGACATAAGATTTTGAAAGGATTACTAGCTATCCAAGTAGTAATGCCAAGTAAGTAGCTGGATATACAGGTATGGAGTTCAGGAGAGAGGTATTAATTTAGAACATATTAATATTTGGATGAAATTTAAAGAGAGTGAGTAAAAGAGATCTCCAAGAGAATGAGTGGAGATGAACAAGGGAAGAGGTCTGAAGACTAAACCCCTGAAAACTCCAGCATTGAAAGTTGAAGACAAAAAAAAAAAAAAAAAAAAAAAAAAAAAAAAAAAAAAGGTTTGTNAAAAAAAAAAAAAAAAAAAAACACCAGAAGGTTCTTAGAGAACACTACGATTTGAGATGAAAAATGGAGAAGCTTAAATATCCGTGATTTCCCCCCAGGGCTGAACTTCTAATTCCCCATAGGAAGCCTCCCACAACCCTTTAAGCATGGGTTCTTTAGCAAACCAGGACTATATATCCTTGGGTATATATCTAAAAGAATTAAAAGTAAGGTCTTGAAATATTCGCACTTCCGTGTTCCTATTAGCCAAAAGGTGTAAGCAACCCAAATGTCTAACAGCTCCTAATCAAAAGGTGGTATATACGTACAATAGGATATTATTCAGCCTGACAAAGGAAGGAAATTCTATTTCAAGCTATATCACAGGTGAACCTTGAGGACATTATGTTAAGTGAAGTAAGCCAGTCACAAAAAAAGGAATATTTCATGATTCCACTTATCTGAGGTATCTGAAGTAGTCAAATACATAGAAACAGAAAGTAGAATGGTGGTTCCCAGGTCTGAGGAAATGGTTTATCAGGCATAGTGTTGTAATCTGCAAGATGCAGAAATTCCAGAGAGCTCTGTTTCACAATATGAACGTGAATATACTTTACTGAACTGTACACTTAAAAGTGGTCAAGATGGTAAATTTATGTTATGTGGGTTTTTAAACCACATATCGAAAGGTCACAAAGCCTAGCTCACATAAAGCCTAGCTCTACCTTCCAAAAGGAGTGTAAAGAATTTGTAGACATGTTTTCAAGCTACTAAAACATGTTCTTTTTTTGTTTGTTTGTTTCTTTTCAGCAGTATTTTCAGAACTATGTCCTAACCCTCCTTAAAACTGACAGGCAGGAGCACCTGGGTGGCTCAGTCACTTAAGCATCTGACCTCACCCCACAGCTGGTGAGTTCAAGCCTGTGTAGGGCTCTGTGCTGACAGCTCTGAGCCTGGTGCCTGCTTTGGATTCTGTGTCTCCTTTTGTTTCTGCCCCTCCCTGGCTTACGCTCTGTCTCTGTCTCTCTCTCTCAAAAATAATTAAAACATTAAAAAAATTAAAAACTGACAGGCAAAAATTATAGTTGATTATAAATTTTCCAGCTTTTTAAAAAGTCAAGTTTGATTTCAAAACAATTAATTTAAAGAGCATCTTTTTATAGTTAACAAAAGTAAAATTTAAGAGTTAATAAATTTTTAAATGCTTTCATTGAAATTAAAAAGAGGAGAATTAATATAGATCTACTTTTTAGCCCAATAGATATACTTTTAAATTAATTTAATCTTATTTAAAGCCTTAAGTAAAATTACTTTAGATATTTCAGGAAACTGCATTCATACATTTTAATTGGATTTGTCAAAAATAAGGTGAAAGCGTTGCTGAAGATGGAAGCAAAATCAAACTCATTTGGAATGGGGTAGGGAGGGGGGCCATGGTAGCAGAAGCAGTTGTAATAATGACTGGGGAGGCTGGCTTTGGAGTCGGGTAGTGGGAAATATGTCTGTAAGACAAGGAACTCCCTCCATATCATAAAAGCCATGGAATCCAGACACGAAGCAGATGAAGCAGTAAGTTAAGCGTGAGCACACAGCTCTGGTCCGAAGGCATAGGCAATCTTTAGACTAACCATGTTAGTCTTGTTTCAGTTGACTGACTTCTTAACACATTCCTCCATGATCATTCAAGTGCTGACTCTTCTCTTTCATTCATTCGGTCAGCAAATTTCATTTTGAGTATTCAGTTTATACTAGGCATTATGTTAGACCCTGTGGACATAATGGTCAACCAAATAAACTCAACCCCTCAAGAAGCTTACGGTTTTGTGGAAGGGGCAAAAACATTATTCTGAGTTTAGTGCTGTGAGAAATTCGATACAGGGTATTATGTGGTGCATAGTTAGCAAAGATTAACTTTTTTAAAGTTTATTTTTATTTTATTTGAGACAGAGATAGAGAGCAAGTGGGAGAGGGACAGAGAGAGAGGAGTGAGAATCCCAAGGAGGGCTCCACTCTGTCAGAACAGAGCCCGACTTGGGGCTTGAACTCACGAACTGTGAGATCATGACCTGAACTGAAATCCAGAGTCCGACACTTAACCGACTGAGCCACCCAGGCACCCCAAAGATTATGTTCTTTATCATTGTTCATAAAGAAATTATATATGAAGTGGTTAAGGGAAGACTTGACATAAAATGTTTATGTTAAAAAGATAGGAAAATCATTTTGATATGAGACAACCACAGGAGGTAGCCACTGAAAAGTGAATACAACCTTGAGCTCTACTAGTAAGAGTATAGAATTCAGACATAAAGAGGGAAGAAGCACTCCTGATCCTGTTCCCATCTCAAGCCATTTTGCCACCATTTCTATTTACCTGTGCTTCACCATCAGAGAAATGTAGGACAATTGCAATGCATGTGGAGAACTGAGTGGCCAGGCCATGTTAAGAAGAATAAGAATTAATATTGGGGCGTTTGGGTGGCTTAGTCGGTTAAGCGTCTGATTTCGCTCAGGTCATGATCTCACAGTTCGTGAGTTCGAACTCCAAGTCAGGCTCTGAGCTCTCAACTGTCAGTCCTGCTTTGGACTTTGTGTCTCCCTCTCTCTCTGTCCCTTCCCTGCTCATGCTGTCTTTTTCAGCCTCTCAAAAATAAACATTAAAAATTAAATTAAGAAAAAGAAGAATCATTATTCAATCTGTAGAAGAGAAATAATGAATATATAATTGTTTCAATACTCTAAATTAGAGAGATTATTTAGAAAAGGATCACATTGGGGCACCTGGGTGGCTCAGTCAGTTAAGTGTCCGACTTTGGCTCAGGTCATGATCTCACAGTCGGTGAGTTCGAGCCCCATGTCGGGCTCTGTGCTCACAGCTCAGAGCCTGGAGCCTGCTTCAGATTCTGTGTCTCCCTCTCTCTCTGTTCCTTCCCCAATCGGTCTCTATCTCTGTCTCTCAAAATAAAATAAAGACATAAAAAAAATTAAAAAGAAAAAAGAAAAGGGTCACATTTATTTTGGTTGTTTTAAAGGTTATAAGCAAGACTCGAGGCCTACAATTATAAGAAGGCATATTTCAGTTCACATATGAAAGAGCGTTGTAATAATGAAAGCACTTCAGTGATCCCCTTACGGTGTGTTACTGTACATGCAAAAGGAGCCCTTGCCAGACGTACTTGAGTGAGGCCAGACCAGGAGAGCACCAAGTTTCTCGTGATCTCCAAGGGTTTCTGTGAGGTGTTTGATGGTGCCCAGCTCTTCCGTGATAAAACTCTGTGCAGACCCGAAGGCAGACTGACTCAGGTGAGATTGGCGAACATCCCACAATGATAAATTATTTCCAAGGAATGCATACAGTCCTTTTGGGCTTTAATTGAAAATGCAGAATTCTGAAAATATCAGCTTGCATAACACTAAACTGCTTGACTGGAAAGGGGACTATAGGTTATTATTACTTTTAAGAGAATTTTCCTCCTTTATCTGAGACTTAAATCTTTCTCCGTTTGTAAAATATGCTAAGTTCAATGCGTTGGTATTTTGCATGTGAATGAAGTGAGGTAAGACCTAAGAACCAGTGTAGCACACTTTTTGAAATGATCCTTTTGCATCTGTGGAATTTTTTAAAAATAAATTGTTCTTCTTTGAGAGTTGAAGTCAGTGGAGAAGAGCTGAGTGTTTTAAAAAGCTCGATATTTGGTATTTTCAGAGACCTGGAAGAACATGAAAATGTCTGGAAGAACATGAAAATCCACAGGATGTCTCATGATCCCAGGAAAGTTTTCTGGTGTTGAGAAGTGGTGAGCTGATTCACAACTCCATTTCTGATTTGGAAGAAGCCCTAGTATCAATGCTACAGCAAATGCTTCATGTTGCAGAATACAGGACCTATCCTGAGGCCGTCTGTAGAGCATACTCATTTCTCCTAACTCTAGCTCTTTTTAAAAAAAAAAAAAGTTTATTTATTTTTGATAGTGTGGGGAGGGGCAGAGAGAGAGAGACAGAGAGAAAGAGAAAATCACAAGCAGGCCTGACATGGGGCTCGAACTCCGGAACCGTGAGATCATGACCTGAGCCGAAATCAGGACTTGGACATTGAACCAAATGAACCACCCAGGAACCCCTCCTATCTCTAGTTCTAGAGCCAGTCCACCAGGCTCCCCTCCTCTTCCTATTTCCATACTATTTCTAGAATTATCTTCTTGATTTACCACCATTTCTCTGCTCCAGCCCACGGAACTGTTTTGTCTTTTTTCCTAGCGTGGTGGTATCATTGTTCTCAGAATTCTGTCCCCTGGGTGGTCCCTGGGCATAACAAAATATTATGACTACTCTTTTCTTCTACTTGTTTCAGCCTTTAGAAACAGGTATATTAGTTCAATCAACAGCATTTGTTGTATTTTAGGTATAATCACACGCAATTCCTCCAGAGCTGCAGGAAATTCTACACAAATCTTCACTAAATTTCTAATTTTACTGTTTCATTGCCATTCTGCAGTATCCAAGCCAGCAAACTCCTGGCCCTTTGAGGACGGAGAGTATTTCTATTGGTCATGTTCTCTATAAGCTGGTAAATGAGGAGAGGGAAGATGCACCACATTGGCAAGGGAGAAAAAATGGGGAGGTTTGCATTCTCTTTCTGGGTGTAATGCAAGCAGGCATTTCAGTGAAGGACATATACCTCCCTCTGTTTGCACTCAGGGCCTCGAGCCCAGCCCGAGCATCTCAGCAACCAAAAATACAAAAGAAGACACAGAACCAATTCTCATACCCTGAAGTCATGGTTTTCAAGCTTGCTCATCAGGGCTATGATAGCTAACCAACTTATTCTCTGCGTGTTTTCATGTGTTGCCAGGCTCTGGATAATTTTCAGCTCTTCTGCAGAAATAATGCTTCTTAGTATTGTTTGGTTTAAAAATAGTGCTTAGGCAATGTTTTGGAAGGTGCTGCTAAAGGAGAAAGGAAAATATAGTTTACTTAGGACGATGAGTCCCCTAGGGCCTCGGTGTCAGTTCTACCACCTAAAGCCTCCTGGGGAATGTTATGTCCCGAAGCCTTGTGTTTTTCCAAATGCCTTATGTCTCAAGTGTAGGATGACACTCAGTAAAAAAGATGAATAGCCTCCCAGAGGTTCCTGGGCAACAGCCAGCTGGGTTTCATGGCAGGGTGGGAGGGTACATACTTCAGCCTGCAGAGAAGAAACTATTTTTTAAAGCTCCTCTGAATGAGTCAAGTTCAAGTCTCAAGTCTGCATAGTCCAGAACCTAAGGATATTCACAGCAGGCAAGTAGCAGACGGAAAGACGTTCCCAGACTAAGCAGGCCAGGGTAGGTTCCAAGAGCTTTGCATGAAATGAGACAGTTGTGTGCTGCCTTCTAAGTAGGTAGAGTCCAGACAGGTGGATATTTTTCAAAAACAGCATTGGGGGGCTAGTGACCTCTAGTCTAAGAGAGGCGATGTGAAAGATAGTGGAAAAGCAACTCAACCAGGAGGCAGAAAACAGAGGAAACTTACGAGTCTGTGATCTTGGATAAGCCACAACAAAAATGGGAAATAATCCCCTCCCTTTTTTGCTCAGGCAGTTACTATAAGGATCTGAAAAAACAACTCAAGAGCAATGATAAACCATGCTACAGATCTCAGCTATCTCGGGGTTTCAGCTTTACAGCTCTTGCATTCAAAAACCACTGGAAATCTCATCATGCCCAACAACTAACTATATGTTAGGTATTGTAGAGAAATCTTTTTTTCTCTGTATACAGCCTAGAGAGCAGTCCAAAAGCTTTAAATTTGGATAGTGTTCAGAGATGGATCAGAGGCCACAGATGTCCTGAATCAAGAAGAGAGCTACTTCTCTCTTCTAATTTTCTTCCACTTCTTGGGAGCTCATTGAGTACTTTCTTCAACTCTTTGCATTCACCTGTATGGTTTATGACTCTCTCCCCTGCCCCAGCCCAGTATGTGTTTTCCTTTATCTATTGACAGTGGTTCCTAATCTTAATGAAAAACTAAACTATCTCCACATTTTCCCAGCCACAAATTCTGGAGCAATGAATTCACTTTTTGAAAGATTGACATAAGTTTTCTGTGGTTAATTTGTGTAACGAGTAATAGGTCAGCAGCGAGGGAGAGAACAAGAACTTCATTTCTGCACTAGGATGTCACTCTACTGTTACCAAACTAGTTCACTAAATCCAAACTATTCCGAAGTGGACAGCTCAGCAGGTGTAGAGATTTGTCTAGAACAGTGGAAGAAATTTGGCTTCCCCACTCCAGTCTGCATACTTCATTATAACACTGCTGTCCTTGCATTCAAAAACCCTGGTGGGTTTTCGATGTCCAAGGTATCATGCTGGGTACTATAGAGAAAACAAAGATAAATAAAAGAAACTTAAATTCCTCATCACCTGTTCCCATCAGCATGAGTGCATGTTAATCACAGGCTCTTGAACCACCTTGCTTTCTGCTCTTCGCCCAGAACATTCTAATGATTACCATATATATCAGACCTTTTTTTTTTTTAAAGAAGGGTGTTTGTGGAACATGCTTTGGTTCTTATTATAACGATGGCAAGTCAAGTGTAATCAACCATATCAACATTGAGAGTGAACGATTTGACCTGAAGTAAGGTTTAATTGTGTGCTGGTGATTATGTGTGTGCACACTCCCATACCTGCACGTGCTGTTTTTGTCTTAGTATAAGCTGTATTGCTCATCTCTTCCACTGCTAGATGCTATGTGATAAAGACATTCCACTCATTGCATTGCAAAAGATATCAAAAGACCAGTGCAACAAAAATATTTGTCAAGCAAACAAAGATTGTAAGTGTTCTGTCCATTTTAGTTATGTATTGATCTCTTGTACCTATATAATGTTACAAAATTTGACATTTCTTAAAAGAAAGTAGACTATTTTAGAGAGCTTCAGAATTTACCAGTGCTTTGCAGATATCTCTGTCCTCCTCCCCTTTATTTTTTACCTTTTTATTCCTTAAGAGAAAACTCTTTTGATCTGAATGTGATTTTTGCCTAAGGCTTAATAAAATTCAATAGCTGTTAAACTTTACGTTCTGCCTCGTATGCATTCTTCAGGAAATTATTAAAGATTTCTTTCTGGATTAAAATAATCAGAGTTTTTGACATATCAATCAGCTCCTTGATTCTTAAATCTGAGGCATCAATATGAAACAAATGAATAAAATTTGCCCTTGGTATCTGTTCGTTTTTCTTGGGTAGAATTGAGGGCTGTGGGGCTTTTTCTGTTATTGTTTAAAGGCATATAATTTTATTTATTAAGTCATTAATTGTTACTGCTAGTAAAGCGCTCTGTTAATGTTGTAAGATTAAAAATGACATTTTTCCTTGTCCTCATGGGCAAGAGGTATGAATCAGTGGGTAGCTTCATATGCAAACAATTCACAGTTGTGAGCGGTAAAGGCAAGGACAGGAAGGAAGAGAGACAGGTAACAGGGGAAAGAGACAAGGATGAGCCAGACAGTGTGGACTGTGCAGTAGAGAAATGCCTGACATCGTTGCCGTCCTGGCTGTGAAATTCCCAATCTGGTTTCCAAACGGAGCCGCTGGTATCAGACTAGGAAAATAGCTGTAATTTCCATCACCGGTCAGTGACAATAACTCGTATTTTCTAAGAACTCACTGCGTCCCAGGTATTATCTCATTTCGTTCACATTAATTCCCTTAGCCACTCTGATAGGTGTATTAATGCCACTATGTTGAGGTAAGAGCCTGAAGCGATAGATCAACCTGCGCATGATGTGCAGCCAAGTGGAGGAACGTGAATGAAACCATTGTCAGCTTAGTGCTGGAGCCCATGTGCCGAGCCACTTTCCTCTCACTGAGTAATGGCCAGTAGACGGAAAGTCCTTCTGCATTTGAGATGGGCAACGGGCCGAATGGAGGGTGCTCTTGAACCATGTCAACAGGCTGTTCCAGGGAGACAGTTCCTGAGTCAAAGCAAGCGAATATGATGAGATAACTTACAATACAGCTTCATGATACAGTTCCTCTCGTGAAACTGCATAGCTCATGTTAGTTAAAGAAAATACAATTTTAAATGTTTATTTATTTCTGAGAGAGAGAGAGAGTATGTGTGTGTGTGTATGTGTGTGTGTGTGTGTCTGAGAGAGAAAGTGAGGGAGAGGCAGAGAGAGGGAGACACCGAATCTGAAGCAAACTCCAGGCTCTGAGCTGTCGGCACAGAGCATGATGCAGAGCTTGAACTCACAAACTGTGAGATCATGACCTGAGCTGAAGTCAGACACTTAATCAATCGAGCCATCCAGATGCTCCTAAAGAAAATATTTTGTAACATTCCTAACTAAATAATACATTCTTATCTTTCTGTTCTCAACTAAGTAGGGACATTGGAGGCTGGGTAACTTTTGGACTGACAAATCAGATTGACAAACAAATTACTTGAGCTCTTTAGCTTCTCTTTTTCAGCAGCAAGATCAGGAAAAACATCCACCTGAACAGTGGGTGGTTCTGAGATTTAATCAGAGCATGTAGGCTGTGTCACAGATTGTATTTAAGCGATTGTGCCAGTAAAGTACTTAAGAAAGCTAATAGTAGGTACCTAAGCTACTCAATCTATAAAAACTACTATTAATAATTGTTATTGTTCTTATTCATATCTGAGGTTCCCGAATTTATATTTTAGCTCTTGTTCCTCATAATATTGGGTGAAATTAGGATCATTGAAATTTCCGGCTTTGCACAGAGAAAGACGATTAATTTCCTGGCCATGATTTATATGTAGCTCCCTAAATTCAGGCGAAAATAGCTCTGGCTCTGTTTACAGCCATATCACATTAAACACAGATCTAATTTGCAAATTATTATCACTCTTAGACTCCAGATTTCTTTTATTCCCCTGCCCAGAAAAAAAAAAATCAGACCTTCTCTTCCATATTCAGTCATTTACATTTTTGAAGGCCAAGTTTCTTTTTATGTAGACAGTTCTAACTTCTTTAGATTATATTTCTGGTATCCCTGGTGTTTGGTTCTTCCTCCCAAGCTAGGATCATCTTAAAATTTTATGAATACATCTTGAGATCTGCATCTTCCCTCAACACATTAATAAAAATATTGAATTAGAAAGAACCTCAGACACTTCCCAGCAGTCACTCACTACAACTCACCAATTCAACAAGATATCTGCAAGAGTTTACTCAATTCGCTGCAGCAAACGTCTATGAGGGCCTTCTGAATATCAGGAGCTGGAGCTGTAAAGTTGGATAAGCCTGCTTTCCTGTTTTCAAAGACTTCACATGTGAATTACTACATAAACCCATTTTGTGTCTGAGAAACATCTTACACATTTTTGATTATGGTAGGAGATCAGCACCATTTAAAAAGATATGGCTCAGCTCCATTTGCTTAGATCCAGCACCGTTTAAAAAGTAGAGTCACTGTTAGTACATCATATATGGGAATTATTGGATAACTGTTGTGTAGACCAATCCACAGCTGAAGAAGCAAACAGTTTTGAAAGAGGATTGAAAGACTAGAGAGAACATTTCGTATGGTATCTCAAAAGCCTAGCAAGAGTACAAACTGTCTGAACATGATCACAAAGCAAATCAGCCCCACAGCCGGCAATGCTGCCTCACCTCCTCTCATTGCTCTGCCCTGCCTTGTAAATTACATCTGTGTCGTGCATGTCATCTTGCTCCAGAAGGTAATTTCCTCAAGGACCGGGTTTTTGTCCATACTAGATTTGAGGTAAATCCTATCATATATTCAGTATTACATATGCATTGACAATATAAACATGATTTGATACTTACTCTTAAATGTCATTACTCTGGTCCCTACTCTTGAGATTACTCATCACTATTGCATCTGCTGGTGCAAGTACTATACAATGCTGTGCTACTATGTATCTCTTCCCAACTCTGTGGTCAGTGATATCAGGTTGGTAGACTGAAATAAGCCATGGAAGGGGCATTTATACCATGAATATTGCCAAAATAGGGCTTTTGACCCTTGGAGAGTTGGTTCTTACACTACTTGCCCACACATCCTCATTGGGTGCACACATTGGTTGTACACGTTGGTAAGACAAAGCATCAGGCAGTTTTAGATCATAGACCATTTGTGTTCACTGTCTCACCAAGACTCCACAAAGGGGAAAGGGATGACACCCCAAATGAAGTCAGAGAAACGTTAGGAAGGGGGAAATGAATGGTTCACACACACACACACACACAAAGTTCGGTGCCCCGAACCTATGCTATACTGAGTCCCAGACTCATATGCCCAAGCCACCTACTTTACTTGTCCACCTAAATAACTAAAAGGCATCTCAAACTTAACATTAACTTAACTATAAAAAATCAATATGATCTTGGTATTTCCCTTTTTCCCTCCCAGACTTCCCCATCAGCAGCACATGGAATGATTTGCTTAAACTGAAAACAAGAGAATCATTCTTTCTTTTTTTCCTTTTCTTCCCCAGATTTCCAAGCTCTCCACATTCAACAAACTGGCAAGTTCTGTTGGTCTCACTTAGCAATTCACATCGAGAAGTTTTCTACTTTACTCTGTCTCTGCTTCCATCAATTTGGACCAAGTCACCAGTATTGCCAGCTCC
The DNA here is from genome assembly GCF_008692635.1 of Crocuta crocuta. NCBI lineage: Eukaryota > Metazoa > Chordata > Mammalia > Carnivora > Hyaenidae > Crocuta > Crocuta crocuta. The sequence continues at coordinate 3,439,975 of NW_027551564.1, forward strand.
ACCTACATCAACAGACTGGCATGGTTGGTCTTTTTCCGTAAGAACTGCACAAAGAAGCAAAGAGAATTTCCAGAAGGGCAATGACAATTACTCAGTACTGCCAAACTCTCATTGACACTTCATTGTTGTGTCTAAAATACTACGTTTACTTTTTCCCAATATTTTCATACATCCCAGGCTATACATGTTTGAAAGGAGAACAATCTATTTAAAAATCACATGGTCATGAAAGTTTCCTAGTTACACAAATATCTTGATCAATTGACTTGTTACATTTTTATATTCAAAAATAATTTTTGTACAAGCAGGCTCTAGGCTCTGAGCTGTAAGCACAGAACCCAAAGCAGGGCTTGAACTCACAAACCACGAGATCATGACCTGAGCTGAAGTTGGACACTTAACCGACTAAGCCACCCGACCAGCCACCCATCTTTATTATTGTCTTTATTTTCTATATTTCTTGATAGGGCAACACAAAACATTCTAATGAAGAGAATTACTCCTTATAGGACTGCACATCAGATATCTTAAGATTCACTTTTCAAATGTCCATATAGCTTTTATATAAATACATTTATACAAATCAACAATCTGGTCCACACTCTTCTGCAAAAATTAGACCACAAGTAGATTCATAGGCAAAGTCTCTACCCTGTACAATTATAGAGGTAGATGTTTTCAAAATATTATTTTTTTTGGTCACTTTAATGAGAGCATAAGTACTGTCCAAATGAAGAGCCAAGCCACAGTCAACACACATTTGATACACGAGGTGGCCACACTGTAGATATAATCACTGCAGGAGTATCTCAGTGCCATCTGGAGTTATGCCCCTGGTGTATCATGCTCTATATGTAGGCATAGAATAGCCAACTCATGAGTGCCAGAGAAAATGAGAAGATGTAATACGTAACTTAGAAAGGGAATTAGAAATGCGAGGTTTTCAAATTGCCACCAAACACCTACCTACACTTTTTAAAAATTCTGCTCACAACGATAATAGCTTCAGATTTATGTATGATTTTCATAAAGATAAATCTATTCAATTTGACATAAAGTAGGCTTCATTTAGAAATTATGTGCTTCTATACTGCTTTATAAAAGTGATTGCACTGATTTCCTAAAGATGACTCACAATTTATAAAGCGCTTCTTAATTTAACATGTCTAGCGTTGTAATTATGACCAGGTTGAAAAATCTTGCAGTGTCTGTAGCTATGCATCAAAAGTTCGAGTGTTCCATGAAGGATCATAAAACGAAGTAACCTTTCTTTATTAACTAAAATCTTTCTCAACACAAGCTTGCCATTAGCTTTAGAGAGTTTTTCAAACAAAGCAGTTAATGATTTCTCTCTTTTGCAACTTTTATTTCTGGGCTCAGCTGCATTCTGCTGGATTCTACAATATTTCAGAAAACTCCATTCATACCCATAGTCATTGAAGATGCTACAAACACATTTATTTCACAGTTGTTATTATGTATTACAACACTGCATTAGACCTGACCGTTGTAAAATTCAATCCCTGCCCCTCCACACACATTTTATTCCTCGAAGTAAGTCGCTTGTAATGTGTTCTGGGTTTGCCTCTCCGTAGGTACCATTTTCTCTTGGAGTTTAAAGATCCCGTGTCTTTTACAATGCCAGGGTATTCTTATTATTAAGCTTTGTATGGTGTTATACACTAGCATTTAATGCCTATTTTTTTCCTTGTAAGTGGTTTCAAAGATAGTATATTTGTCTTCTGAAAAAGAACAAACTCAATTCTCTAATGCAGTTACCACGCCAGCTCAACGTATCCTGAGGCTGCTCTGGCAAAGGGCTGTAAAAGATTGGTATTGATATTCTGTGGCATTCAAATTGTCAAGCTCCCAACAGGAGGAAGAGCATTTAGAAAATCTGGCCATGTGGCAGCTAATTACACTATTATAAACTAAATTTACAACAGGTAACTTGTAGGCTGTGAATTGACAACAAGCACCCAAGCTTTTCTTTGATTATTTTCCCATAAATTGAGAGGCAAAAGTTGCATTCTTTATGGGTTACATCAGTGCAGATTTTGTGAACATATTGCACAAGTCCGACACAAATTTCATTGTCCCACACATAACTTCTTGGTGCTTATTTATTTTCATTATTTTCTTGCAATTCATAGTTAGTGTACACCCTGCGTTCTTCTGCAATTTTAATTTTTATTTGTTTTTATTTTACTCATTTTTTTACTAATGTTTTTAAATTTGGGCTTCATTAACACACAGTGTTACTTAGTTTCAGGTGTACAACATAGACATTTGACAAGTTTAAACATTATGCTGGCTCACCATAAGTGTAGCTACCATCTATCATCGTACAACACTATTACGATATCTCTTCTGTGATTTTTAAATTGGAGGTTCTCTGTCAACTCATTAGAATACAACTAAGAGAGGGGCGCCTTGGTGGCTCAGTAGAGTCAGCCTCCGACTTTGGTTCAGGTCATGGTTTCACAGTTCATGATTCGAGCCCCACACTGGGCTCTGTGCTGACAGCTCGGAGCCTGGAGCCTGCTTCAGATTCTGTCTCCTTCTCTCTGCACCTCCCCCACTCATGCTTTATCTCTCTCTCTCTCTCTCTCTCTCTTTCTCTCTCTCTCTTTCTATCAAAAATAAATAAAGTAAAATCAAAGAATACAACCAAAGGTGATGACAAACATGAACGCAACACTAAAAGACTTTCAGGGCTTCCTTCAATGGAACTTCTTATACGTCTATAGGTGCAAGAACTGGTCTTTAAGTCTGAAGTCAGTTTTGCATATTTTTAGCCTTTGAAACTTCTTAGGTGTCTAGGGAAATGTGTGCTTTATATTCAGGCATGATCCATGTGTCATTGACGGCAAAGATCCAGCGTGCTATGGAAATTTCCTGGTGCGCATTAGAAGCTGTTGTTTGCCATCTCGCCTGGATAATCCTCCTCATTTATTGGAGGGCCATTTCAGCTGCACTGTCAATAGCAGAGGAAGATCAGGTCACCTTTGCCTAGAATATTATGTAAAAGCTGTCAAATGGTTCAGGATCATAGGCACATTAAATGTTCTGGAAGATTTTAGGCACATCAATATTAGTGAAGCTTTAATGTCAAGTTAGTCATCACTCTGCCTTAGATTTCTTCACTCTCGTGCTAAGATCTTGTAATAGTATGACCAAAATTTTATTAGAGCCAGTTCTTTGTATAAGAGGAGCAGATGTTGGCAGGTTTATCTGGTTGCTCTTATAAATGTTGGAACAAGCACGTTTTGAAATAAAGAAATGACCTAATCTGTCTTATTATCTTTCAGAATTAAATAGGCACTCCCTTTATTTCTCAGCCCACAGTCCCAGTATATCAACACAGGCTTCTCACATTTGGAGAACCAGTTTATTAAAAGCCACAATAAATTTAATAAGGAATGTTTCCGGGTGAGATCCACCGTAAAAAGCAGAGCTCCTGAGCAAGACTATAGCAGCTCATCTTGGAGTATATTTACTTTTAAGCTATGCACATTTTATTACAGCATCAAGAGATGAGCATCCCTCCTTATTGTACATTATGAACGTAACAGACATTAGGAGACCAACAGATATTGGTAGCCTCTAAGCATTTCAAAACAGCAAACTGTGAATGTGAAAGGCACTTTAAGGTTAGCGTGTCTCTTTGGTGACTAATGTTGAGTTATCGCTGTAGCAATTTTTCCACACCTTTAGGATCAGATCTAAAACTTTTATCGCTTTTTCAAAGAGACAGCAGCTAGGAGGGAGATGTAGCTGAGAAGTGTTCATGATAACTGCCACCTTTCATGCCACAAGATGCGATCGCATCCTTTCTTTCTCATGAGTCCATCCCCACAATCTTTTCCTTGATCTCCTGTGTCCCTTCCCTGACCATTACCTCCATCCATCCGGTCCTTTGCATCTAGGGTGTTGAACACTTACTACGATATAGGGAGTATCCAAAATTTAATCCTGATGGTTTTAGATGTCAGATCCTTCAGAGTCAATATGAAATCCTACACTTTTGCACTGTTCATTCTGAATTTTGCATAAGAATATAGAGGGAAAAACACGTCTGGAGTCAAAGCTCATCTTCTTGCTTACATTCCAGGTTTTAGACTTCAACGTGTATTAGCTACGTCCATCGGCAGCTATGTAACATAAAGAGCTAGAGAGACGGTACAGTGCCCTGTGCTCAGCAGGAGGCTTCCTCGAGTGCGAATAGAGCTCAGTGCGTTTGAGGGACCCTTGACGCATTTTGAATAATGCCCAGATAGTTGAAATGTTCAGAGATTAACTGTTAAAAAAATATCAACATTTTTTTTCTAAATACCAGAATATGTTTAATGTTTTATTTACTTTTTAAAAATTAATTTACCTTAAAAAACAAAAACAAAAACCAATCATTGAACCTTCATTTTAGAGGCAACTTGTAAGGGATTTGGAAAGCAGGTCTCCAGATGGAAGGAGAGCCCTCAGGGGATGGTGGCCTGGCTAATGGGGAAGAGGAGAAGGAGAAATGACTGGAGCACGTGTCACATCTCAGTCACCACAGATCAGTATGGACGCCAGGACGGAGCAATCACCGGGCTGGGCCCAGGAGGAAGCGGAGGCATTAGAACACGGCCATATGGTTTATCAGCCAATCACATGTTCTTCCTTCTCCACACAGTCCATGACCTTGGATGTGTGTTTTCCAACAAGCTAATTTACTGATTTTTTCACACAGTACATAAGGGAATAAATGTGTTTGCGTTTTCACACTTCATTGTAAACTTCTAAGATTATTCTTTATTGTTGGATCAGATTTAGATGTTGTGTAAAGAGCACTGGTCTGTGAGTCAGGAAACCTTTGCCTGTTGATGTTCTCCTGGGTCTCAGAGACCTGAGACTGAGTTCCCTGGCCTTCTATTGCCTCCTGGGGAGAATGGATAAAAGGGCCAAAGACCTGGAGGTCCTGTCTGGCACCTCCGTTCTATGCTTTATAGTGTCAAACAGTATGCTCATTACTTGGCACTAAATTTAAATATTATAAAAAATATTAATCTTTTTTTATTTTTTAAAATGTTTTATTTATTTGTGAGAGAGAGGGAGGTAGCATGAGCAGGGGAGGGTCAGAGAGAGAGGGAGACANCTGAGTTCCCTGGCCTTCTATTGCCTCCTGGGGAGAATGGATAAAAGGGCCAAAGACCTGGAGGTCCTGTCTGGCACCTCCGTTCTATGCTTTATAGTGTCAAACAGTATGCTCATTACTTGGCACTAAATTTAAATATTATAAAAAATATTAATCTTTTTTTATTTTTTAAAATGTTTTATTTATTTGTGAGAGAGAGGGAGGTAGCATGAGCAGGGGAGGGTCAGAGAGAGAGGGAGACACAGAATCCGAAACAGGCTCCAGACTCTGAGCTAGCTGTCAGCACAGAGCCTGACGCGGGGCTTGAACCCACTAACCGTGAGATCATGAGCTGAGCCGAAGTCGGATGCTTAACCTACTNTGTCTGTAGCTATGCATCAAAAGTTCGAGTGTTCCATGAAGGATCATAAAACGAAGTAACCTTTCTTTATTAACTAAAATCTTTCTCAACACAAGCTTGCCATTAGCTTTAGAGAGTTTTTCAAACAAAGCAGTTAATGATTTCTCTCTTTTGCAACTTTTATTTCTGGGCTCAGCTGCATTCTGCTGGATTCTACAATATTTCAGAAAACTCCATTCATACCCATAGTCATTGAAGATGCTACAAACACATTTATTTCACAGTTGTTATTATGTATTACAACACTGCATTAGACCTGACCGTTGTAAAATTCAATCCCTGCCCCTCCACACACATTTTATTCCTCGAAGTAAGTCGCTTGTAATGTGTTCTGGGTTTGCCTCTCCGTAGGTACCATTTTCTCTTGGAGTTTAAAGATCCCGTGTCTTTTACAATGCCAGGGTATTCTTATTATTAAGCTTTGTATGGTGTTATACACTAGCATTTAATGCCTATTTTTTTCCTTGTAAGTGGTTTCAAAGATAGTATATTTGTCTTCTGAAAAAGAACAAACTCAATTCTCTAATGCAGTTACCACGCCAGCTCAACGTATCCTGAGGCTGCTCTGGCAAAGGGCTGTAAAAGATTGGTATTGATATTCTGTGGCATTCAAATTGTCAAACTCCCAACAGGAGGAAGAGCATTTAGAAAATCTGGCCATGTGGCAGCTAATTACACTATTATAAACTAAATTTACAACAGGTAACTTGTAGGCTGTGAATTGACAACAAGCACCCAAGCTTTTCTTTGATTATTTTCCCATAAATTGAGAGGCAAAAGTTGCATTCTTTATGGGTTACATCAGTGCAGATTTTGTGAACATATTGCACAAGTCCGACACAAATTTCATTGTCCCACACATAACTTCTTGGTGCTTATTTATTTTCATTATTTTCTTGCAATTCATAGTTAGTGTACACCCTGCGTTCTTCTGCAATTTTAATTTTTATTTGTTTTTATTTTACTCATTTTTTTACTAATGTTTTTAAATTTGGGCTTCATTAACACACAGTGTTACTTAGTTTCAGGTGTACAACATAGACATTTGACAAGTTTAAACATTATGCTGGCTCACCATAAGTGTAGCTACCATCTATCATCGTACAACACTATTACGATATCTCTTCTGTGATTTTTAAATTGGAGGTTCTCTGTCAACTCATTAGAATACAACTAAGAGAGGGGCGCCTTGGTGGCTCAGTAGAGTCAGCCTCCGACTTTGGTTCAGGTCATGGTTTCACAGTTCATGATTCGAGCCCCACACTGGGCTCTGTGCTGACAGCTCGGAGCCTGGAGCCTGCTTCAGATTCTGTCTCCTTCTCTCTGCACCTCCCCCACTCATGCTTTATCTCTCTCTCTCTCTCTCTCTCTCTTTCTCTCTCTCTCTTTCTATCAAAAATAAATAAAGTAAAATCAAAGAATACAACCAAAGGTGATGACAAACATGAACGCAACACTAAAAGACTTTCAGGGCTTCCTTCAATGGAACTTCTTATACGTCTATAGGTGCAAGAACTGGTCTTTAAGTCTGAAGTCAGTTTTGCATATTTTTAGCCTTTGAAACTTCTTAGGTGTCTAGGGAAATGTGTGCTTTATATTCAGGCATGATCCATGTGTCATTGACGGCAAAGATCCAGCGTGCTATGGAAATTTCCTGGTGCGCATTAGAAGCTGTTGTTTGCCATCTCGCCTGGATAATCCTCCTCATTTATTGGAGGGCCATTTCAGCTGCACTGTCAATAGCAGAGGAAGATCAGGTCACCTTTGCCTAGAATATTATGTAAAAGCTGTCAAATGGTTCAGGATCATAGGCACATTAAATGTTCTGGAAGATTTTAGGCACATCAATATTAGTGAAGCTTTAATGTCAAGTTAGTCATCACTCTGCCTTAGATTTCTTCACTCTCGTGCTAAGATCTTGTAATAGTATGACCAAAATTTTATTAGAGCCAGTTCTTTGTATAAGAGGAGCAGATGTTGGCAGGTTTATCTGGTTGCTCTTATAAATGTTGGAACAAGCACGTTTTGAAATAAAGAAATGACCTAATCTGTCTTATTATCTTTCAGAATTAAATAGGCACTCCCTTTATTTCTCAGCCCACAGTCCCAGTATATCAACACAGGCTTCTCACATTTGGAGAACCAGTTTATTAAAAGCCACAATAAATTTAATAAGGAATGTTTCCGGGTGAGATCCACCGTAAAAAGCAGAGCTCCTGAGCAAGACTATAGCAGCTCATCTTGGAGTATATTTACTTTTAAGCTATGCACATTTTATTACAGCATCAAGAGATGAGCATCCCTCCTTATTGTACATTATGAACGTAACAGACATTAGGAGACCAACAGATATTGGTAGCCTCTAAGCATTTCAAAACAGCAAACTGTGAATGTGAAAGGCACTTTAAGGTTAGCGTGTCTCTTTGGTGACTAATGTTGAGTTATCGCTGTAGCAATTTTTCCACACCTTTAGGATCAGATCTAAAACTTTTATCGCTTTTTCAAAGAGACAGCAGCTAGGAGGGAGATGTAGCTGAGAAGTGTTCATGATAACTGCCACCTTTCATGCCACAAGATGCGATCGCATCCTTTCTTTCTCATGAGTCCATCCCCACAATCTTTTCCTTGATCTCCTGTGTCCCTTCCCTGACCATTACCTCCATCCATCCGGTCCTTTGCATCTAGGGTGTTGAACACTTACTACGATATAGGGAGTATCCAAAATTTAATCCTGATGGTTTTAGATGTCAGATCCTTCAGAGTCAATATGAAATCCTACACTTTTGCACTGTTCATTCTGAATTTTGCATAAGAATATAGAGGGAAAAACACGTCTGGAGTCAAAGCTCATCTTCTTGCTTACATTCCAGGTTTTAGACTTCAACGTGTATTAGCTACGTCCATCGGCAGCTATGTAACATAAAGAGCTAGAGAGACGGTACAGTGCCCTGTGCTCAGCAGGAGGCTTCCTCGAGTGCGAATAGAGCTCAGTGCGTTTGAGGGACCCTTGACGCATTTTGAATAATGCCCAGATAGTTGAAATGTTCAGAGATTAACTGTTAAAAAAATATCAACATTTTTTTTCTAAATACCAGAATATGTTTAATGTTTTATTTACTTTTTAAAAATTAATTTACCTTAAAAAACAAAAACAAAAACCAATCATTGAACCTTCATTTTAGAGGCAACTTGTAAGGGATTTGGAAAGCAGGTCTCCAGATGGAAGGAGAGCCCTCAGGGGATGGTGGCCTGGCTAATGGGGAAGAGGAGAAGGAGAAATGACTGGAGCACGTGTCACATCTCAGTCACCACAGATCAGTATGGACGCCAGGACGGAGCAATCACCGGGCTGGGCCCAGGAGGAAGCGGAGGCATTAGAACACGGCCATATGGTTTATCAGCCAATCACATGTTCTTCCTTCTCCACACAGTCCATGACCTTGGATGTGTGTTTTCCAACAAGCTAATTTACTGATTTTTTCACACAGTACATAAGGGAATAAATGTGTTTGCGTTTTCACACTTCATTGTAAACTTCTAAGATTATTCTTTATTGTTGGATCAGATTTAGATGTTGTGTAAAGAGCACTGGTCTGTGAGTCAGGAAACCTTTGCCTGTTGATGTTCTCCTGGGTCTCAGAGACCTGAGACTGAGTTCCCTGGCCTTCTATTGCCTCCTGGGGAGAATGGATAAAAGGGCCAAAGACCTGGAGGTCCTGTCTGGCACCTCCGTTCTATGCTTTATAGTGTCAAACAGTATGCTCATTACTTGGCACTAAATTTAAATATTATAAAAAATATTAATCTTTTTTTATTTTTTAAAATGTTTTATTTATTTGTGAGAGAGAGGGAGGTAGCATGAGCAGGGGAGGGTCAGAGAGAGAGGGAGACACAGAATCCGAAACAGGCTCCAGACTCTGAGCTAGCTGTCAGCACAGAGCCTGACGCGGGGCTTGAACCCACTAACCGTGAGATCATGAGCTGAGCCGAAGTCGGATGCTTAACCTACTGAGCCACCCAGGCGCCCCTAAAAAATATTATTTTTAAACTCAAATTTGTTACCCTTTGAAAGATACCACTTCAAATGCTTTTGCTTCAATTTCCCCCTAAATTCCTCATAACCACTCAGTAAACATTTACAGGTACCTCATCAAGTAATGGGACATTGGCTTATTCCAATAAAAAGTCTATACTTGGAAGAGACCACTAGAGCCCTTAGCTCCCCAATTGCCTAGAATTGGAAACTTTATACCTCTTTTTTGGAAAATGGATAATGGTTTAAGAAGCAAAACAATCGTCCACCACCCTTTCCCTGGAAACACAGGATATGGGCGAAGAAAAAATCTGATGGTAATTCTGATTGTAAAAACGAATCAACCCAGAATAATGGCAAGTGCCTTACGTGCCACGGAGACAAGTTAGAAGTTCAGGTTCTTCTCCAGTGCCATTACTCTTCATCAGAGCTTTTCGTGCCTATGAATTGCTTTTGATACCCACATAGCTGTCTTCTGTGTCTCCTGGAATGATGTCAGATATGATAATAAAAACAAGCCTGGTCTCCCGTAGGCGAGAAGCTTTGGGAATCTCACTGGCTTGAGAGACGTGTGGGGTTTTTGAGTGTCTTTTGTAGTTGTTTTTCCAACGCTGGCTGGCAGAGGCCCTCCTGGGACCTCTGAGGGTCACCTGCCCCATGGACACACAGTGGTGACCTCGCAAGTTCAGCCTTGTGAAATTCGAAGGGAATGGTTTCCCTGGCAGTGCTGACAGTTCATTGTGGCCATAAAAAGGCTAAGATCAGAAGAAATTCCCCACATCCAAGCCCACTTAACTGCCCAGCAAGAGAGAAATCAGAGCATTCATAGCAGCAAAGAAATGCCTGCTTGATTTGAACACAGGGAGAGTAGCTTTCGGAGGTGGATTTTTTCATAGGTCTTAGTGAACCTTTGTACCTCGTTTTCTCCTTTGGGCTTCAATTTTCCTTTGTTCAGGTTCACAGTTTCTCTTTCTCTGCTCAAACTATTTTCTGGAACTCCCCCCCAAAGACGATGCACACAAACACTTGGACATCTTCCATCTCCTTCGCCGACAAAAGTTAAAAGAATAGGAGGAATGTGCCCTGAGAGGGAGAAAGCAAGTCTCTCAAAATTGCAAACACCTTCTCATTCTTTTTTTTGTCCTAAATATTATAAGGAAATCAGAAGTTAATTTTTGATATTCCTTATGTAAAATGCAGAAATAAAAAGTCATGGGAGATTTGGTGTTTGTCTCATAAGCTATTCCCACGATAATCTTAATATCCAGAACCATTGGAAGGGCGTGTTTTTCTATGCTGCACCTTAAGTCAGGTAATACTGCTACCGCTAATAATAATAATAATAATAATAATAAATAATAATAATACATATAGTGCTGTATGCAAGGAACTGCTTTTTAAACTATGTTATTTTTTAAACATTTATTTATTTTTGAGAGAGAGAGAGCGAGAATGAGCAGGGGAGAGATAGAGATACAGAATCTGACGCAGGCTCCAGGCTCTGAGCTGACTGCACAGAGCCTGACATGGGGCTTGAACTCAAAATCCATGAGATCATGACCTGATTTAAAGTCAATCGCTTAACCAACTGAGCCACCCAGGCATCCCTGTAAGGAGCTGTTTTAAGTGCCTTTACTTGTTTAACCCTCACAATGCTCTGAGGTCAATACTATACTTATTCCCATTTTACAGATATGAAAACTGAGGCACAGAGAGGTTAAGTGACTTGCCGGAACTGATAAGCCAGCAGAAACAGGATATTATAAAATAGCACGTTCACTCTTAAGTGCTATGCTGAGATTTCACTTGCATATTCTCATTTTTTTTCTTCTGACACCCAATAGCCCTTGAATTGAGCACCTAAGAACAAATAAACAAAAGATCTCAAGGAGTGATTTCTGAACTTTTATTAATTAGAATGAAGGCTGGGAACATTATTCATAAACTGTAAAAGTAGGGTAATGAGACACCTGGTCCTTTGAAGAAGCCCAGGTTTATATTGCCTATCTCAAGCTCTTTTCAAGTCTCAAAAGTGTACCAATTCACACAATACATTATGTCTATGCTTAATTGAAACAAAGATCGTATTTGAAAGAACTCAGATAAATTTCGACTTGGATCATTAAGCCTATTTTTGTCTACAAATGGGAACTTTATGGGCTTTGTCGAATTTCTAATTGTGACATCGGGTTTGGAGCCAGACAAACTTCTGTCATGTGGAATGAGTGTATTCTTAAAAGAATGTTGGAGTGTAGGTCATTGCCAAGTTCTCTCTGGGGAGATGGAGGGTTTATCCATGCTGGTTTGGAGGGAGGGAGGATTACTAAAGGGTTGGAGTATGCTGTGCTTGTCATGTTTTCTTTCTTAAGGAAGGATGAGTTGTTGACTGAGGTGGACTAAGCGCCTTGATGGCAAAGAATATCAAGCCTACCTTGGGATGAACAAGGGAACCGAAGCAAGGGAAGCAAGCATAGTCCTTGGAATACATAAGAGAGGGAGGGAAATCAAGCTTGAGTCCTCATGTGGGTGATTTGGATTTAATACGAAGAACAAGAAGTTCAGGGGAAAATGCGAAGGCAGAGGAAGGTGGAAGTTGAGGGGCTGGATGGTCAGAAATGTGCACATCTTTATGAATGTATGTGTTGCTTCTCCACAATTAACTAAATTGTGTTAACAGTCTCTGAATGCATTGCTAAAGCAAAACCTGCATTACAAATTAAGCTGCAGAAGTTGAAGAAAAATAGACATTGATAGTATCCTCAAAAGGTAATACATCACATGGGCAAAGGGATTGGAGATCATTGACTGTGCTTCTGGGTGAGAATTTTAGATGTTATTAAGAGCAGGAGGGAGTGATGGCATCTCTGGAGTGATGAACTAATGGACTTGCATTATTTTCTCACTTTTAGATTTTCTGTCTCTCCTGATCAAAGTAGTAATTTATAATGGGTAAAAAAGACTTCTGAGAGCTAACTATTAAAAAAAAAAAAAAAAGGCTTATTGCATATTTTAAGTAGACCTCACCTCCCTCTGCAATCTTTATTGATCAATACTTTCCATTCCTCCTCCCCTACCCCACCCCCACTCATGTAAATCAAGTTGACTACTATTTTAGCCTAGCTTCCCTAAATAGCAGAGACTGAGGTGAGGCTAAATTGTCAATGCTTTTTCGGGGAGTGAAATCCCAAGGCTGCAAGAGAGAAGGAAAAGGGAACATGTCATGCAAGGGTGGGACACTAATGCAAAGTGATATGTCACCACTTCAGGATGTTTCCAGACAAGATAGACAGAAAAGCCATGACTCAGCAGAGTCCATCGGAAGGAATTTCTCTACTGTATTATTCTGGTCCTGTCTCCCATTGGTCTGTTTGCCTCATGAGGCAACTTGCCATGTTTTGGGATTGCATCACTAAACCCCTTTGCAGTTTCCTAGTCCATGTGCTTTTTCTAGTCCAGAATTGCTTGGGGGGAGCCAAAGGCTCTGTGTCTGTAGATACACTGCCTTAGGCACCAGAATCTGTGAGCACAAAGGGGGTAATGATATAAGTTGAAGTGGGCAGCCGTCCAAGGTCTAGGTGACTTGAGGGAATCTGAGGAAGCATTTAGGGTATGCAGATACAACTCACATCCCCGTTCTCCACTATGCATTCTATTACAGCACCTGGAGTGTTTTCTTTCTTTTTTTTTAAATTTTTATTTATTTATTTGAAAAGAGTGCGAGTGGGGTGGGGGACAGAGAGAGGGAAAGAGAGAATCCCAAGCAGACCCCGCGCTGTCACACAAAGCCCAATGTGGGGCTTGAACCCACAAACGATGAGATCATGACCTGAACTGAAATCAAGAATTGGACGCTCTAGGGCTCTATGCTGACAGCTCAGAGCCTGGAGCCTGCTTCAGATTCTATGTCTCCCCCTCTCTCTGTCCCTCATGCTCTGTCTGTCTGTCTCTCTCTCTGTCTCTCAATAATAAATAAATATTTAAAAAATTTGAAAAGAAAAAAAGAGATGGACATTCAACTGACTGAGCCACCCAGGCACCTGTACCTGTAATGTTTTTGCAAATCTATGAGCTTATGGGAATAAGTATCTTGACTCTTCGTATTTGTAGGTGTTAGTATAAAACCTTGCTCATAAAAATAGCTAAGAAAAGTTTCTGTAATACAAGAATAAATGACTGGGTTACATACTACCATCCTTCTCAAAAAGCAAAATTCCAAGCCCCCAAGTAAGATATCTAAATTCTTATACATTCCAAACATCAGAAATTCACAGCTGAACAGTAGCCACTAGGTCTCTATAAATCCTCTGGTAATTTAAGCTCATTAAAAATCAACAAAAACACCTCACATTGGTTTCTAAAAAGCCAAACTAGCTCTAAGGATAGATTCTTAAACTATGGCTAGGGACTAAAACAAACAACTTTGACATGCTATGTCCAAAAATTGGGTAATTTTTTTTAACTTCATTACATGAAAATGTGGAGATAATGACCATTATTTTTAAAATTAATTCATCGTTTGTAACAGATGTCCATTTTTTAAAAAAATAAATAAACCAAGGTTAAATAGTTGCCCAGCAGTGCAATGGTAGCGATGGAAGAATTGTCATTAGATGTTTATTAATCAGTATCATTTTGACAAAAGCGCATGCCAATTAGCAGAAAAAAGACGTACCTAACATGTTATCATACCTCTATTACCCAACATCTCCTTATGAATCCATCCTACACTGTATTAACACAATCATGGGAAATAATAAATTTAGAAAATGGTAGTGACAAGGTGGGGGAGAGTAGCTAGAGGGACTGGTTGAAAGGAAAACTACCACGGACAGATAAATGAAGAAATAACGTAAGGCAGCACAGATAGAAATACTGTGTCAAGCAATATACGCCACAGAGTGTATGTCCAAATAGAAGCCCGCCATTTCATCTTTGCAGTTTTTCTACATAATTACTGGGTTAAACATTAGTCTGTATGCTTTGAGGGTACAAATACTTAGGCATAGTAAAGCAAATGGTGTTTCTAGTAAGATGGAGTACTGTAATTTACTTGCCGTGGTTCTGAAATGATAGGACAATGAACAGATATTCAGATCAGAAATGTACATACTACCAAACATGGAAAAAGGTAAAAATATTAAGATATAAAAAGTAAAACAAAGGCAAATCTTTCTGTTTATTCTTGGAAAATGCATTCTGAAGCAGCTGTTGCTAGTCCGTATCTATTCTATGTAGAACAGAATTTTAAGAACAAAGCTGATAGGTGTTGAAGGATTCAGTTTTAATTTGATATAGGTATTTGCCTGTCATGTGTTTGGAGGAATGCATGTTCCTTTTCAATTCTGAGCAGAAGAACTTTTTTTAGCACAGTGATAAAACACATGGCACATCGCGGACTGCAAATGTGTGCACTGAGGTCATTAGCAACTTCCACAGACCAGTCTCTTAAATGCACACGAATTCACATGTCATCAGACCCAAAAACTGAAATGTTCAGAATCTCTGTTCTTTTGCTTTCTTTCTTGTATCGTCAAACAAAAAGAATAAAGGTGCCTCTTTAGTATATAAAAGATCAGGAGGTAAAAATAAAAACAATTAAAATCTTGCCCAGATTAATTTAAAGATCATTAAACACCAAAGATTCACATAAAATACTGGCTTGCAAGTGAATGAATATCAAATTTGGGCAAGTTTTTTTTTGAATTTTAGACTATTAGCATGCAGTCACAGTGACACTTTGTGTTCACTGTTAGGGAATGCAGTCTAGTAAAAGTGCTAGGTGAACGGTACCACAGGCATTGTATGGGGGAAGTATTGCTCCGAAGCCCATCTTTGGGGGAGCCAAGTAGAAAATAAGAAACAGAGTGAATCACAGTGAAACATGGGAGCTCAGACTGACTAGAATAAAATAAACATAAACATAAACAGGATGTGTCATCAACACATGGATAGCGTGTCTCTCCAAATTCACTAATAAACTTGACGTTGTTTGACAGAATGTTCTCTCCCTCCTTTTTAGGTTGACTGATCTCTAAACCTCTGCAAGTAACATTTATGTTCTATATCATTTGCAGGCTTTTTCAATTGTTTGTTAAGATTGGAGTGGAAAATTTTGGGACTTATGCTTTGAAATAAAGTCAGGCAGAAACTTACTTGTATTCAAAATTGATTTTTTTCCCCCAAATGGCACATTTCTACTTAGGTCTGATGAAGTAAATGGTAATAAGTTTTAATGACCACTAGTGAAAGAGAGAACATTTTGAATCTAAACATGTCAATGTATACACACAGCATCTAGTTAAGGATATTGAATTTTTTAATGTAAAAGGAATATTTTATTTGGATACTGCAATTATCTTTATAAGGGGTGTGTAATATAGATTTAGGAAAAAATCATTTTTAAACCAAAAAGCAAAAGTTGAACTTGTTGGTCTATTTATTTTGTAATAATGTAGCTTGAAAAGAAATGTCAAAATCTTTCAACAATTAAATGAATCATTGAACTAGGTTTTAGTGCCAAGTATTAATTAGTATGCCTCTTAGGCCTCAAATACCTAACTAATCTGTGCAGAGAGAGGACCACATAAATTGCATGGGGTGAAAGTTCAAAAGCCAGAGGTCTGCCAGAGTATCTGAAGCGTCACTCCCAGGTGCCCGGTATGGTCTTGTGTAAATAGTTGGAAAATCAAAATCATTTAGAAAGCTAACTCGCGACATCCGATAACTCTTGATAGAAACTTTAAACAACTCATATGATATGCACACCTTGCATATACATACATATATATATATACACAAATATACACATATGTAAGTACAGTGCTTGTATATAAAATGGATTTTAAATTAATTTATATCCATGTAGATGGAGTCAATTGTGAAGTTGAGCAGAAATGGCATGTTAGAAACAAAAGAATAATTTTTTTGTATTAAAAATATGTAGATCAACCATTTTATATTCATTAAAATATTTAGTTGACTCCTTTCTCCTCTATCTTACATCTACATCAGTTCCTAAAAATTGTAATGGGAGCCAGCTAATTTATAAAACTTACCCCAAATCTGGCAGGTGATAGGGGCATAGTCAGTATTGGCCTATTCTTTTCCAAGACACTATTGGCGCATTCCCTAATTTACTTAGATTTGTGTCTAAGAAATTGTGTACGATTAATGTTTTGTAAACTATCTCCTTGGCAGTGAATTCACTCGAATTTGGAAGAATCTTAATGTAGTCCTTTAAACTGTAATTTCCAACCCTAAATATTCATGGATTCGCAGCAATTTCCCAGAGGAAAAAAATATTTATTATTATCATGAATGTGTTCTTTTGCAACAAGTAATCAGTAAGTTTAAGTTTATTGAACAAACAGAATAATAAAGCAAACAAAACAAATGGTTAAAAATACTTGTCAGTAAAACTATAGTCATGTCTTCTTAAGATCAGCAAAGCCCAATTTCATACTAAAAAGTGAAAAACTTAAGAGAATTTATTATTGGTTAAACCTGTCACATTTTGAGGGCAGTTACTCCAGAGAGCAACTGGAGTAAACGGGACAGTCCCAGGCCAAGTGATCACACTGTTTATGAGAACAATCTAGTGATGTACATTTCATTCTGCACATTATTGGATGCAAATAATTTATATTGCATTTATTTTAAGAACAAGGCAGAATCACGGAAGTACCAAAATCGCTATAATTTTGTGAGTAAAACAGAAACAATCAAGCATATACAATCCAACATACTCCAGTTTTGTAAGAGAAGAGGAAAAGGGCAGAAACGAAAATGACAAATTTGTTTTAAAGTATTGTTAGTAAGTGAAGGAAGGAAGCACTAAATAAACACAAATAAGCTTAGTAAAAATCAACACTACTATTATTGGTATTAGTGCCACTCCACCCTCATTGTCACCTCTGCTGTGGAATACTTACCTAGAAAATGTTATGTGCTTTACACATTATCTCATGTAATTATTAGCAAAATTATATAACAGTCTGTAATATCCATAATTACATAAGAGGAAACTGAGGCTCAAAAATATTAAGTAATTTTCCAATATTACCTTGGAAAAGGTACAACTGAGATTTGAAACTAGACAATATTTTCTCTAAAGCCCATATTTTTTACTACAATGTCTAAAGAAAAAGAAAATAAAATATCCAAAGAAGACAATCTTGGTATTATAAGTGTCAGATGAGTCATGTACTCAAATGAATTACTCTTAATGTCATTAAATGTGATATTTGATCTATGATTAAAAGCAAGCAATATGCTTTAGTAATAAGATCATTAGATGGGGGATCAGAATATAAAAACCTATTTCTGGTCTTTAGACTATTTGTGTGGCATTAGGCAAGTTCTTGGTACTCTGAGTTCAGTTTCCTTAGCTATAAAATTAGTGGATTCACTCAGAACATATTTACTGAGCCCCTTTTGTATGCAAGGCCCATTTCTAATGCTGTGTGGAACCCAGAAAAGAATGAGATATGACTCCAAGTCTATATTAAAATTACATTTGAAATAGCTATGACTTCTACATAATTATTTGATGGGTTCTGATGGATGAAATAACATTTTTTTTAAAAATCTGAGCACTGGGGCACCTGGGTGGCTCAGCCGGTTAAGCAACCAACTTCTGCTCAGGTCACAATATCACAGTCTGTGAGTTCGAGCCCCACGTCAGGCTCTGAGCAGACAGCTCAGAGCCTGGAACCTGCTTCGGATTCTGTCTCCCTCTCTCTCTGCCCCTCCCCTGTACATGCTCTATCTCCTTTCTCTCTCAAACTTAAAATAACATTAAAAATTTTTTAAAAAATAAAAATTAAAAAAAATCTTCAAATCTGGACATCAAATCCTAACTTATAGAATACTAACATTTCTTCAGTTCTTACAATTTGTCATATATCACCCAAGTAAATCATATTAAGTGTCCTCTGAGATAGGTATTATTAGCTCTGTTTTATAGATGAGGAAACCAAAGTTGAGTGGTTAAATGACAGTAGACCCTTAAATAGCATGATTTGGGATGGCACAGGTCTACTTACATGCACGTTGTTTTTTCAATACAGTACAGGAATGTAAATATATTTTCTCTTCCTTATGACTTTCTTAATAACATGTTCTTTTTTCTAGTGCACTTTATTATAGGAATACAGCATACAATGCATACAACATACAAAATATGTGTTAATCAACTGTTTATGTTATCAGTGAGGCTTCTGGTGTATAACAGGCTATTAGAAGTTTGGTTTTGGGGAAGCCAAAAGTATACATGGATTTTCAATTGTGTGGGGTGTCGGGGCTCCTAATTCTGAATCCCTAAGACTCAATTGTATTTAGATCTATTTTAATCCCAAATCTATGTTTTCCATTCATTCATCTATCTGTTTATTAAACCAATATTTGTTGAGTGCCTAATAATGTACCAAGCGTTGTGCTAAAAGCTTAGAAAAGAGAGTGGATCTTTATTTACTCAGATGGAACTTAGAGTTTATTGGAGAAATCATGCATTAAAACAAATACACATAAAAATATAGCAGTATAAGTCGTTAAAAGTTTGTGAAGGAAGGGGCTCCTGGGTGGCTCAGTCAGTTAAGCTCCCAGTTCTTGGTTTTGACTCAAGTCATGATCTCAGTGTTGATGAGTTTCAGCCCCACATTGGGCTCTGCGCTGGCAGTGAGGAGCCTGTTTGGGATTCTCTCTTTCTCCTTCTCTCTCTATGTCTCTGTCTGGCTCTCCCATGCTTTCTCTCTCTCTCTTTCAAAATAAATAAATAAACTTCCAAAAAAAATTTTTTTTAAAGTTTGTGAAGGAAAATTGCAAGAGTGCTAAGAGAGTAAATCAGAGGGAGAATTATTCAGATTGGCTGGCCATGAAGCAAACTATGAAGAAGAGCTTAAACTCTGAGATGATCTAGATTTCAGTGCCAGTCTATGTCAGCCTATGACTATGCCAGTTAATTTAAGTGAATCTCTGTACAGTACAATCAATTCAATAATGTTAGGCCAATGGTAAGGTTTAAGAAATGCAGTTATGTTTATATTAGCATATGCCCTCCTGCTTGTGCAATGACAGGCAGCTTAATTGATATGTGACAGGGCTTTGGATAACATGGGCGTGTAGGGGCGAGGGCAGGGAGGAAAAGCAAAGGCAGAATTCAAGGTCATCAATACACTGGTTGATGTTCCCTGCTTTCTACGCTTTTAGAGCCAAAAATTGCCATCTTCACCTTGTGTGATAAATTATTATTTTCCACATGTGGGATTTAGTTTTCTCCTTCTTCTCCCATCACCTCTGCAAATCTGCTTGCCTCATAGCAGGGTTCTGAGGTTTAATCATTTATTTAGTGTGTAGAAAGTACTTTGGGCATCTCAGAAGAAATATCTTATGTAGAGAATAAATAATACAACAATAACAAGCTGGTGAATTGTAGTTAGTGTGCCTCTCTCAGCTCAAGTCCTGCCTGGACCCTACTAGTTATTCATCCATGGGTGGGCAGGGTGAATTACTGGAGTAAAAACACACTCATCATTCCTGGCTCAGAGAGTATGTCCAATGGAGAGCAGGAGAAGAACTTATAAGAGTTGAGCTGAAAGGAGGATAAACAGAAAAGCAAGATAATCCAGAAAGTGGATTTTTAAGTTTTTATTCAAGAAGATCTTTCTAGAAGTTTCATAGGCATCATGCAGTGCAGTGTGGGCTGTATTTCTTTTTTGTGGGTTCTGAACCTTCATCCTCTAAACTTACTTTTGAAAACACACTAGTGACCAAATGAATGCTTTCGAAAAGATAAAATGTAAAATATTTTTCTTCCCCAACGATTTACATTGGTGATCCCAAATACAGATCCGTAGACCAAAGAGATGTCAGATCACTCAGTCTGTGTGGGCAATACAAACTAATTATTCTCTTCTCCTTCATGCAGTCATGACTATTGCTACGCAATCTTTCTTCAACGGTGAGCAGGAAATCCTGCAGCATGAGCATGTAACCATACAGAATGGATAAATCATCCACGGAGACCAATCAGATGTGAACTAAGTTCAGTTAGGGGCTGCTCCATTCACGACCTGCTTTCTCATTGTGTCCAGGTTCCTCAGAGGCAAAGCCTGTGGTCTGGTCAATTCCCATGACAGTGAAACTGGTGTGAACCCAAAGCCACTTATTTCTTGTGGAGATGCTTCTGTTAAGCTGTCAATAGTCAGAGAACGTTGTTTATGCTTTGGGAGGATTTAGTTCAGTCAGTTTGCTTGCTTCTTTACTCTATTTGAGCTCATCTCCAGTGGGGGAAGTGGGGATTTGATGGAAGAAAGAGAGAGAAAAGAGGGAGGTAATTTTTGGATCAGAAGCAATTTGAAAAAGAGAATAGAAGATCTAGCTTTTTTTTTTAGCATCTCTTGATATGGATTTTCATCTATTTCTATAGAAAGATTGGAAGGCGACCTAATCATTGACCTTCTCCAGGCAGCAGAGAAGTGACACTGTAAGTGCTAGAGAGAGCAGGGCAGAGCCTCCAATAGCAATGGTGCTGGTGTTGAAATTGTGTCTAGGATCCGCGTGGACCTTTGTCAGTAACCCAGCCCACATGGGAGGGCCTTACTCCAAACTCCTCACTCCTCTGCCTCCAAATAAATAAAAGCTGTAATGAACTTTTCCTCCATTTTTATTCAACTCTTACTACACCCCTTAGCACATTCTCTCTAGCATCCTGTTCTGCAGAAAGAGAGTGGCGGCTCGTGGCCAGGGGGAGGGGGAGGGACCCATCTCCTGAAGTCCTGGAACCTGATCCTTCTGTGTTCAGAGGAGCAAGCCAGCTGTCACTACATTCTTGCTGTCTGCTGGCCAGGCCGCTCAGGGGCAGGCTCAAGCCGCCCTGGAAGGCAGAAGCAAAGAGCAATTCTGAGGATTCTGATGCCACTGGGGGTCAAGTAGGGGTCCTCGAGACGAGGGCCAGCTCGGTGGCATCTTGTAGATGCAGCAGAGGGCAGTTCTGCTGGAGGGCAGATCTGAGGATACATTTTTATGGCCCGGCCTCTGGAATGCTTCAGGGGCAGAGGTGGGAAAGGGAGGAAGTGAACCTTGTTCCCCTGCCTGCCTGGAAAGGTGACGTGGCCCTTCCCCTGGGTACGAAGAGGCCCTATTTCCTACAGAAGGCTGGCTGTGCTGGCTGACTCCACTCAGCTCTGAGGAGACTGCTCATCCTCTTGAGCGCCCTTAGGAGAAGTGCCATCCATCCGGACGCGTGCCCACTTTGGGATCTACTGTGTGTCTTTGAGGACAGCAGTGTCCTCCTGGCCCATCTCTCAGGGGCTGGTGTTAGCTCTGAGAGCAGCTTGACCAGGCCTGGAGATTCAGCTGGTCCCCCATTCATCACCTCTGACCGTTTGGAAGCCTCCTTCTCTCTGTGTCTTCAAGCCATCTGTAAAGTCACTGGATCAGATTCTCAGATAGAAAAGAAAGCAGCTAACTGTTCAGTAGATTAAGTAAATGTGTATTTGTGGAAAGGGGGGGCGGTGGATCATAACATTTTCAGTTGAGAAATCAATAATCCAAATATTAGCAGGCCTCATCTCCTCTTAATAGCCTTATGTTCAATACTCCTTACTCCAGAAAAACTTTCATTTCCTTTGGTGAGAATCTCCATGAATAAGGAGTATAGATCCCATGCCTGCAGCAAGAGCCAGATTATTCTATGCACTGAACAGTTTGCAGTCGTATAAAATAACCTGTTTAATTCCCAATATAGAAAACGATTTGCTTTTAAATAGTTGCTGTTAGCCTTTTACCGTTAAACGTAGGTGCTTACTTATTCATTTAATCATTCAGAGCAATGGATTGGTGGGTAAGCAACAATAACACTTCAGGCCAATGCAATGACCGACGTTTTCACTCATGCAAATTCCAGCCACTCAATTGGGAATGGAGTCTCCGGGCAAATCAGGTCAAAACTTCGTGAAGGTATACAAGGGAAGGACTTGATTCTTGGTTCTGTGGACGTCTCCTTTGAATCCTCGAAGCAAGTCCAGTGATTAGCTCTGTGAATCATGTCGGGCAAACTGTAAGTGTAATTCTGATAGTACCGATCATGAGTTTGATGGCATTTTCCGTACCCGGTTTGAGTGGCTTGGAGAGAAGAATAGACCTTAAGACAAACCTGGTGTTTGCCTGTCATTTTAGAGTTGTCAAGGTGTTTTCATAGATCGAAAAACCCTGTTAGGTAAATAGAACATCTAAGCAAAGCAATGATAATCAGTCCCATTTTACAGCTGAGGAAATTGAAGTCCAGAGGTGAAAAGATAAGCAGACCAAAGAAGAGATAGTTGCTTCCTCTCCCGAATTCTTCTGAGCAAAATTCAAGTGTCTTGTCTCCATCTCCTCCTAGTCCTCCTCCTCCCCCTCCCCCTCCTCCTCGTCTTCCTTCTGTTCCTCCTCCACTTCCTGTTCCTCCTCCTCCACCTTCTCCTAGTCCTCCTCCTCCTCTCCCTCCTCCTCGTCTTCCTTGTTCCTCCTCCACTTCCTCCTGTTCCTTCTCCATCTCCTCTTGTTCCTCCTCCTCCTCTTCCTCATCTTTGTCAATAGTTAATAGATACCGTAAAACAAAGTTTGTTTTTATCATTATTTAAAACAACACTTTTTTTTTTTTAATCACCTCTGACCTATTCAGATCCTGGCTCTGCCGCATGTGCAGCCCCAGCCCTGCCCTCCTGCCTGGCCCCTCTTCTCTCCAAGTAACATGATTCTAATCAATTTGTCCTTCGGTTGCTGGCCTCTGTTCCCTGGTGATCCATCAACACTCTGACCACAAATTTCAAAATCACTTCAGAAAACAATGGTAAAAAGTAGATTTTTCTACTGTAACTAATAGGTATTCCTGGACAATTCCTTCCGTATTTTTGAACGGCGTATGTGGTTCATAAATAATGTCAGAAGTGGGCCTTCGCTCCTTCAGTAAGGTGGTCATTTAATGTAAGTAAATCCACATTAAATATTGAAGATCAGAAAAAAGCAGCCTCTTCAAAGAGGTCACATTTAAGTGAAGAAAAAAAAAAACAATGTGTGAGGAGGAGACCAGCCTGGTGCTGGATGGCACGGAGTTAATGGCTCATAGAGAGCATCTACATGTTTTTTAAAGATGTTTTATTGCTTACAAAAGGAAGTAGTCTTGAGAGGCTGGATACATAAACTGGCTCCAGCCAGCTGCGGCTGTCGGACTAGGAAGGATCCTGTTCAATTAGTGTTGTAAAATAAAATACTTTGTAAAGGAAATAAACACGATGCGAGCTAAGATTCATGCTTTCAAATATACACAAGGTTTGAATTTTTAATTAGGGCTGCTAATTACAGTCATCAGAAAGCAGAACAGAATAGATTTTACCTTACATTTAGCAGACAAGCCTTCAACCCCAGTGTATTTTTCAATTTCATTAATATTTTATGAAAATGGCCCTTGCAGCTTCAGCCTATTCTAGTCTCCTACAAAACTGCCCCACATTATGGATGCCAATGCCTTTAAGCCATGTGCATTAGTGTGATGACAAAATGCAAAACAGTGTCTTGTCAACCATCGCATCAATTGATTCTATTAGATAGTGTAAAAACAGTTGGGTGTGAGTCATCATCTCAGTGACACTAATGATGAAGCAAGACACTGGCTGAGAACAGCCATTAGCTATAAGCCAGAAATTAATGATTCTAATATTTTTGAACAAATTAACCTTAATGAACTGGTCTTGCAAATACTGTAGTATCTACAGATAAGTCAGCGAGTGGAATAACATGGATACGTGTACAATTGCTAAACATATATAAATGTGGGCATTAAACACACGCAAAATCTATATGGAAATGTTTTATAGGTTTACCCACCTCGTGCCTGCTTGTATCTCAGATACAATATAGATACAACTAGTCACTACCCCGATTATAATGTAATTGGTAGTGATTTAATATTTTATAAAATTGCCTGTAACATGGTAGAAGTATAAATAAAATATTCCCCCAAAGTTAGAGGGTAACGGATTGCCAGGACATAAAATTGTTATATGTTATAGGCAAAGAACTTTCCTAAGTGTAAAGTGAATCTTCCTGCAAAATAATCACTTTTTCCATTATTGGGAAGAATATCATCTCTCCTCCATATATTGTTCAACCATGTTATTAAGTTTGGAGTTTTATAAATTAGTTTTTCATAAAATATGTCACACCTGTGGAACTCCTTAAAATGAAGCCTAAATTGACCCTCTAGAAGCACTTAGGAAAAGTTGATCCCAAACTACACAAAAGACAGAGCATTTTTGTTAACAATTTCTATGCGAGACAAAAATGCTGTACAATACAGTTTTTTGACCCTTTCTTGCATTCCCTGTAATTATTCATGTGCCAAAGTTAATGGAATTCAATTAGCTATAATAAGTTTGACAGACAACTAACTCAACTGGAATAGACTACCCTGAGATAGTTCACTGCCAAATTCAACTATAGCTTGAAAAATTATAATGGTATTTTAACAGGGATTTTGGTAAGATTCTTTGCCATGTGTTTCTACACACAAGAATACTTCTGTTTTCTTTCTTCATTCCAAATGCTGCATTCAGGTAATGCCACTCTTCATTACAAAGTCTCTGTACCTTTTCTGTTTTTTTTTAAGTATCTAATACCAACTCAAATCTGTGGTCCCAAATCCTGGAAACCCATTCACAGGTACTCCATAAAACTCAAATGGCTAATTTAAAGAAGAGAAAACAAAAGTAAGGTACTTGCCAACAACAGTTTGTTGGCTTAACTTTGACTTGCTTTCCTGGGAAGGAAGAAAACAGAATTTTCAATGTGAACTGTCAGCCCTAGTTATGACAGAAGCTCACTAGTGAGAGATCCAGAGTCTCCCTTCCATTGGCAGAGAGAAGCAAAGAAACCTTCCAAACAGAGCTCTTTCAAGCTTCCTCTACAACTCCACTTAAATAATTTACTTTTTATTTTTTTCTCAGACTATTCTTTTTAAAGTTGGCTGACATGTGTGTTGACAAGCACGCTTTACTGCACAAGATGACTTGTGTATTTGGAAAGGGAAAAAAATCACAAAAAAATTCCTCCAACTCTGAAAATAAAAGAACCACACTATTTACTTTGGGGAACTATAGTTAGTCTGGACTCTGTCTCCAGCTCAAGGGAATGAAACATAAATTAATAAAAGTAAAATAGCTGCTTTGGGGGAGGGTTATTTTTACTAATTTAAGAACCAAACCAGTGGCTGTGCACCTAATTTGGCAAACTGGCCAAAAATTAAGGCAGAAAAATCTTAAATCCACTCATATGAACATAATACTTTACGTTATTTAATCCATGAACACTTAATTTTAAAATGAATCTTTCTAACGTTCTGGCAGTCGCTGCAGAGTATAGTTGATGAATAAAATGAAATGGAAATAATGGCTTAAGCATAGCTGCTGATTTTCTGGATCCTTCAAACTTCAGGTTTTGGATGATGCATAGTGACTCAGCTAGGAGATGGAATGATAGGAGTCTGTTTCAGTCATTCATATACCTTTGGGTGTAAATAGAATGAGTGACCTCCGCTAGTTCAGACCCTTTACATGGATATAATACAAAAGACTCTTTCTTACTTATCTTACTGTAAGAGGATTAAAATCAACCTCTTTTCAGAGAAACACATTTTCTGGGTAACTAAAAATAAAAAAATAAAGATGTATTTTCTGAATAATAATAAAATATTATCTTAGTAAAAAATCATTTCTCTCTCTCTATCCCTGACATGTTTTTACATAATGCCTTTTGAAATCGTTCATCCAAAATTCTATCTTGTATGCAATTTTGTGTTATATAAAATGTACTTTATAAGGTAACATGTTATTAAAGATGTTTTAAAATCTCTCCTTCATAACATCTTCGCCCTTTATGAATCTTTCAGTTGTTACTGGGAGGTCAGGGGAATTTGACATACACGGTGCTTGGCCATAGGAGTTTGACATTAACCATTTCTTATCCAGAGGGTGTTCACCATTGGATGGGAGCATAGAACATACTAGTTTGTTTACTGCCAGACCTGAAGTTATATTCACATCAAAGTGATAAGCTGCATAATTGCTCTAGAATAAAGCACTCTGAAAAGACTTTCAAACTTTCAGTGAAAAATATTTCTAGAATTAAGATTATAGTAAATTAAAAACCTGGGCAAGCCCATATTTTCCTAAAAACCTATAAAAGCAACATATTAGCAATTAACAAATATTTTGGAATCTAGGTGCAAAAAGATTTGGGGTGAAAAATTCTTTTAATTGCCTGATAATCCAAATAAAAGGTACTGTAAAATTTTGAACAGGTGATTCAAACTTTGATATACACTGGTCTTCAATATTCCATCCACCCAACAAACGTACACTTTTTTTTAAAAAGAAACTTGGTGGTTTATAATCTCTATGCAATAAAGTCAGAGTGATTACTTTTATGTCTATTTCAATGCTCATTCATTCATTCATTCATACATTCATTCATGCTTCATATACTTCTTTCAGGTATCTTTTGTTTTTTAATGTTTATTTTTGAGACAGAGAGTGAGCGGGGGTGGGGGGGTGGGAAGGAGAGGGTGGACAGAGAGACAGATAGACACAGAATCCGAAGCAGGCTCCAGGCTCTGAGCTCTGAGCTCTGAGCTGTTAGCACACAGCCTGATCCAGGGCTCGAACCCACAAACCACAAGATCATGACCTGAGCTGAAGCCGGATGCTTAACCAACTGAGCCACTCAGGCTCCCCTTCTTTGAGGTATTCTTATCACATGCATGAGTTGAGCAATAAAGCTGCATGATCCTATAGCCACAGTTATCCTGAGCACCTGAACTGTGACTAGTCCAAGTTAACATGTGCTATAACTGAAAATAAATACCAGGTTTCTCATTAATTTAAAATTTAATTTTAAATTGACTATATATCAAAATGGTAATATTTTGGATCTATTGTGTTGAGTAAAAATATTCTAAAAATTAGTTTCACCTGTTTCTTTTTTATGTGCGACTACCAGAAAATTTACAGTTACATACGTGTCATGTGTCTAACCGACAGGGTAGAAAGCAATGTGGTAAGCTCTGGAGATTCTAAGATGAAAACAACAGTGACTTGGCCTTCCGGGAACTCAGCTGAGTGCTAACATGAAAAGTCTACAGTAAATATTTCAACTATATTATTTTCCTGTAGCTTGATATCCAAAGCAAATGCCTTCTGCTGTTCTTTCTGTGGAATTGGTGTTTCTAACTTGTAAAAGTTATTTAATACTTGCCATGTGTTACACAGCTTCCTGCTTCTGTCATATTGCGCAAGCAGAGAGTTTGGACAACTTGGATGCTAAATGATTGGCCTGTTCTACCAACCTCTTACTTTATGAAGACTTGAGTCACCATTGAGGACATCAGACTCCAGTGGAGGCTGAACCTGCTGCCAAACCTCGGGTATGAATCTAGAGCTGGTTGCCCAGCAATGCTTGCTCTTGCAATTGGAATTTACATCCTCACTGCTTATGGTCATTGCCAAGGCTGTTCAGGGGCCAGGGTACACTCAGTTGTCTAGGTGTAGAGTTTTCCTCTGCGTGAGTCTAATCGTCCTGTTTAGGGACTGTAGCTGTAACTTGGGCCTGGTTAGCATTATACTTCCACCATTACTGATCTGACTTCAATCACTAATAGTAAAGTGTACCATATTTGAGGAAAAAAAAACCATATCGTATGAAGAACTCTCATCCATGAAAGCAAAAATACCTCATTTATATCATGGCATTATTGAAACACATCAATTATCTTCTGGAACCATAAATGGTAATTTATTTTCCCAAGAAACAGCTTTATTTTTGTCATAATCGGGTGCTCTCCTTGTCCCCACACTGAAACAATCCAATTATTATAAGCATTTCTTTACTTTTTCACATTTTCTTCAAAATAGCTTTTATGAAAGTTATGCTTGTACATATACAAAGCTTAACTTCTTTAAAAATTGTTTAATGTTTATTATTTTTAAGAGAGAGAGAGCTCATGCACACGCCAGCGGGAAAGGGGCAGAGAGAGAGGGAGACTCAGAATCCAAAGCAGGCTCCAGGCTCCGACGTGGAGCTTGAATCCACGAGCCAGGAGATCATGACTTGAGCTGAAGCTGGACATTTAATCGACTGAGCCACCCAGACACCCCTACAAAGCTTACTTTCAAAGAGGGATGAATTTTTGACATGCTGTGAAAAATCAGCTCACTGACCCAATCAAAGGAGAGACATGGAGACCTGGAGTACAGTGAAGTGAGACTCTAATCCACTTCTTGCATCTCACTTACTTCCCACACATGCCAACAATGGCATTGTCTTTATGAAAGTTTTTTGTCATACACTTGGTAATTTTTAAGCCCAGTGCAGTCTTTTTAGGATAGACAAATGCATTTGCTCAATGTTTTACCCTTTAGTCTATGCTCCCCTGCTTACCACTTGATTGGACAATGGTAAAGATTGATTGGCAAGTGTGACAAAGGCCATGGGGCCATCTCTTGTTGTGGGAATTGATGGCTCTGTAAATAAAATCCTTCACCTTCAATATCTTTAAATACCCAATGTTTAACCTTCAGTATCTCAGATTTGCTTCCATTCTTATTTTTTCCCCATTAATAACTGACTTCAGGCCCCCAAAGACAAGAGTACTGACTGCAAACATTTTCACTGTTCAGATGGTCAACTAAAATATTTATTTACTCTAAACATTTGATTAAAGACACTAATATATTTTACTATAATGTGTACTTGGATCTATAGTAGATAGTCAATTGTCTCACACTTCTGACATATAGCCAACTTAATATGTTTTGTTTGCACAAATATAATTATTAAGAATCATTGTTATAATATTAACTATAAGAAGAAAATAATATTAAGCCCACAATTTATTCTTCCTCCCATAGTTTATGCAATAATATATTATTTATCTTGGATCATGTTCTAGTGAACCCAAGTAAACTCCTTTGAAAGAATTTTATCACAATGCTAGATAGGATGAGTTTTAATTTTTCAGAATGAATTTTTTAATCCACATGTCTGATGTCAAATGTATAAAAGCTAAACTTTGTATCTTCATTTTTATATACTGTTCCATTACAATAAAAGATGGTTGTGCTAGTCACTTTTCAGATACAGATAAAGCAAAATATTAGCTGAAATAAAGCTTTAGTTGAAACATGAAAAATCCCCTTCAAGTATCTTTTATATTCTGGGGGGAATAACATTTATGTGACAATTATTTTAGAAAAACTGCTCATCTAAAAATTCTACAGTTGTCTTCAATCCAATCAAAGCCATTTCTAGATTAAAGATCTTTTTAGTTACTTGGAAATGAAAAATAATATGTTTTTATGCATATATAAAAATGAATACGTTATATGAAAGCTGTATTAGATTTGCATCTTGGGGATATCTTACCATTTAAATAAACTTACATTTGTATATCATAGCACTTTAATAACGAACAAAATATGAAGACAGTAAAGTTAGGTTGAGAATCATGTAGACCACCATGTTATTTAGGTAGTTAATAGAAGCAAAATTCTAATAACTTAATTACAACTATATTAAAACTTAATTAGAAAATAAGTTAAATAGTTAATTACAAGAATCCACAAACATTTTATATTGTAGTTATCATTAGGTGCATTAAGAATGAATTACTAATATTTTCTGCTGTTAATACATGGTTAATTAATGATTAAACAGTATTTAACTGCTCACTCATTAATGATTTATTATAGTTACTTAAACAGTTTCACAGATTTGAGGGCCTTAAATAGACATCTTAAGATTACTCTCCAGATTTACCTTCTTTCTAATGGATTGATTCTTAGATTTTCTATTGTATTACTCTGATCTCCTTTCAACTATGACTATCAAATATCCTGATGACCTGGTCAGTAAGAGCTAACACATTTGTCATATGAATTTGACCACTAGAGTTAAACATGAAATAGGGCACAGATCTTGTGTCAGTTTAGCTTTGCTCTCCACCTCATAGACGTGGGTTCTAAAAGCCGTGAGTGGGAGAAGGGACCGTGGGATGCTAAACCCAACTGGGAACCCATCTTAGAATCTGCTCCCTGTCCAATACTTAAATCACCTTCAAGCTGATCTCAATTCTGCCTGAGAAGAATGTGCTTTGTAGGTTTGTTTAGGTAGAGAAACCTTCTGTCTTGGCCAGTGAGGGGTGGTAGAGCCATTCCCTTGGTCAAGTGGCCTGAGGCCTCAGGCAAGGTAGTTTGTGCATTGCCAGGCGTTGGTGGGGGGAGGGCGAGGAGTGAGGGAGGGACCTCTCGCCGTGCAGTTCACTTAGAGATGGCCCGTACTGTGAACTGTAACAGCGGTGAATCTTATACTTGCTGGGAACTGATTCTTTATCACAGATGTGCTTGTCATTGCTTCCGGATTTGCCTAGAGTCGCCCAGAATGCACTTATAGTCTCTGATATGTACCTGACAACCAGATTGAGGTATTTTTCTCCCATATTGGGAAACTACATGGAAATGGCTTCTGGGGTGTGACATTGCAATCTTAATGCTTGTCTTTATGTATCTATTTGTCCTTATCAGGGGACTCTGTGGCTGCTAGGAGACTGTGTTTAGCTGGTTTAGAAATGACAGTAATGCTCTGGAAATGGCTTTTCTGTTCTAAAAATTGACAGGCATGTGATAGGGGTGAAACCACTAAAATTAACTCTCTTTCCTCCCCACCTTTCAAACAATAGAGCTTTAAAATATAGACTGTCAGGGGGAATGCGCTTGTTTTACATTTGCTAAGAAATAACAGATAAGTCAAATTTTTAACCTTCGAAATATTGATAAGCCTTATCCGATGGAGACTTGACTGCATTCCTATACCAGGAGCCACTTTGCAATTAGCTGCTAAATATCTAACTCTAATTAAAATCCATGTCATTTTAAAAACTATTTATTTTACACCCGTCTTAAAAAACATCATTTACTATAAAGTTGAGGTAATGTGACACTTCTAGATCCCCAGGAATAGATAAAAGACAAAATCTATATGCCATATTTGAATGGAGAAGCCAGTATATTGTAGGATGGTTTCTGTCCTTCATGGAGAGAAAATGATAAAAATAAAACTGAAGATATTCCAGAACAGAGGAGGAAAATCAGGTCAAATATTGCTGATTATAAAAACTGATTCCAGTTACATATTTGGGTCAAGGGACAACAGTGTTAGAATTATAAAATGTTTTAATGTAGTTTATATTATATACAATAATGCATATTATATTACATATAAATTAATGGATAAGAATTATATATTTAGTTATATGTGATAAAACAAAAAAGTTAATTTTGCTGTACATTTCTAGAAAGTTTAGAAAGAGTCATATTTATCTTTATAATTCAAGTGTTTAAGGGGTTAGGACTTCAAAGTCGTTTGGTTAGTACCCATTGCCAGAAAAGTTTTGTCAGATATATGTATATATACATTTGTCCCTTTCATTAACTGTCAACTTCTAGTGGGGTACAAATTGAACATTTGGAAACTCTAAGAAATATATTGAAGGAGGAAGGGAGAATAGAAGTGAAAGCAAGGGCTGCTTAAATGTTTTGTAAATTTTATACCTGCCTAAAGCAAATGGGTATTAGTCTATGATAAGTTTTGGAGGTCAGTTTAGGTATCTTTATTTTGTTGCCTCAGTGGACAAATTTCCACTATCCACTGATGGCCTTTTGAGTTGTAGAATTACTTTTCATTCATTCACTCACTGGGTCAATGATTTTTGTTGGGTATCTGCTATGTGATAGGCACTGAACTGAGCAAGGAGAGGACATCAATTTGGAAATGAAATCAACAGTTTCAAGAGAAGTGGCAATATTGTAGCATTCTAGACAAAGTCAATGTGACTCAGTAGCAAAACAAATGATCAGTTTTGTAGGAAAATAACAGTAGCCAAATGTCTCTTTATATTTTTCTTCTTTTATTATTGTAATAATCTTGAAAGAAACTGATAAAAGTTGTTTTTGATATTGGTAAGCCCATCATCCAAAACAACTTTGTGTAGTGGCCTCTTCTACTAGCTAGGGCTGAGCCAAGGATAAATCCCCTTATAGCAACCTCAGGAGATGAACTTCTACATGGTTCTAGTAGAAAAGTGGACGAGAGTTACAGGAGAGGCAAGTTTCCATTTTAGAAACAAATACACTTCTTATATGAAGTCTTGTTTGTGTTATTCTTCATAGAACTAAACTAGTGTGCTTTGTGTGAGGGTCCTCTTCTTTGGGAAGAAACAACTCCTCTGACTGTCATGTGTAGGAGGATAAATTATGATCAACGGACCAGGTATGATCAAAGAGAGAGGGATGGAGAACTATGCTGCTTAAAGTCTTGTTTGCCTTTAATCTTAGGTGGGGAAAAAGCTGCTATCCAAGGTGAGTTTGGGCCAAATTATGTTCTTAATGCTAACCAGGTGGATGAAAATGGAGAGGTTAAAACCTGTAGTTGCTGGAGCCACATAGATAGGTTAAGTGGTCTGTGGATTCCCTTTTACTGTATACAAAATTTTTCGTGTCTATGAGTTTTTCAAGACGGAGTCTATGGCTTTCATCAGATCTTAAAGTGTCCATCTCCCCACCACTAATAACAATTGCCTTCAAAAAATCATGTGAGTGACAATACTATTGCATCAAGATGTACTTCTTTTAATTCTGGAGTTTCAAGCTTTTTATATGAAATCGTTTCCTTCAAGTCAAGACTACTTGCAAAATCCAGTCAAGACCTAGTATCTGATGCAGCTGAGGAGAATAGAGGGCTCACTTTCATTACTCTGTTTTACACAGGTTCATTTCTATATTCTGCTCTACCCTTGGTATGTAGACAAGGCCAGAAGGTATTTCCCTCTAGCGGATGAAAGTTTTAGGAAGAATCTGTTTGGTATGCTGATAAGCTCCATAAACTGAAATAATTTCTCTGGTGTTATTTATGTACTTGTTATAGACCTTTATGCCACTTTCTAAACTTAGTGTCTTTCTAATTTTTCTCAGGCAACTCACCATGAAAGAGTTTCCATCTTCAAGTAGGGGTAAGTAACTTAACTATTTCTATATCTCTCAATTACGGATAACTATACTTTGTTCTTCTATCAGCATATTTATGTGACCTCACCCTTGATACGTGAAGACTTTGCACAGAATATTTTATTCCATCCCAAAGGTACCATAAGTCACCTTCCACCTTCCTAAGATAGACACCAGGTGTCAGAAAATGGCAGGCTCTCAGTAACTAAAGTTGAAGGTAATAGTCCTTGGCATGTCTAAATGCACTTTAAGAAAAAAAGTTTTTCTATGAATAAAAGATGTGAAAAAGTCAGTCATGTTAAGATATCATTTTTAAGCATATGGATAGTTAGAATAAATGAAAGTTTTCCTATAAAAGCAAGTAAGGTAGTATGATTTTATTTCATAATAGAGCTGATACACAAATTAAATGATCAAATC
>NW_027551564.1:3474588-3477088 GCF_008692635.1 Crocuta crocuta
CCAATCACATTAAAATTATTATATATATTATATGTTATATATTATATATGTTATTATATAATATATAATAATTTCTTGGGCCAGATGCGGTGGAATGTATTCATTCTGGCATTGAGCTTTCACAAGTGATATGTAAGCATTTAAGGGAAGAAAGGAGAAAGCACAATTACTCTAATTTATGTCCTTAGATAACATGATGGCGATTGAATTTACCCCATCCACCTATGATACTTCCATTAAAGATACCAGATATAGGCAAAAAGCTCAAATTACGTACAGGTACAATATTTTAACGTGTAAAGTCCAGATGGAACTTTTATAGGTTCGCAAATAGCATGGCTCACTGTACTGGAATGCTGGGTCCAAACTGCAGATCCCTTTGGAGGTTTACAGTTTAGAGTAAAACAGATTTATTAATAATCAATGCACTCATATGACCAAGAATGTTATCAGCTCATCCAAGATGGAGAACAACAGGAAACTTAAGCCAAGCCTCTTTTTATTTTTGCCCTTCTTACTATATGCATTGGAAAAGAACCCCATTGGCCCTTTTTTAGCTAGTAATGTCTAATGCAGGAAGACAGGAATAAGCAGAGTAGAAAGCACCTGTCAGCTCTATTTCCCACTCTCCTTGATTAGCATGAAACATTAATAGGGCTTTCAGAAATTCTTGCCCGAAATGGGCTTTGCCTGAGAACGTGTCTGTCTTTACTGCACAAAAGCCACTGTCATTAAAAAAGGGCAGATAACTAAAGAAGACTCTTTCTTGAAATTTATATCTTTTTTTCATACAATGACAAATTATTTTAATAATGGGAATCACACACACTGCCATTTGTATAATGTTTCCCATAAAATTCCCCCATTAAATTTGCTCCTTTACTTGACTCATCTCTTTTTTTAAAAGAATGACACACACAAAATGATACATCATGATTTCTTATGAAGAATTGAAAATGAACATACAGTAATGGGTTAACATACATTTTAATAAAATTTTCATTGTTGTGCATTTCACTTTTCGATACTGAAAACCAGGCATGTTCCAGTAACCTCAGGCAACGCCTAAGGATAAAACAAATCATATGGTGGTGAACTATTTTCACCTATTTATTCTTCTGCAGAAAAAAATATTCATAAATACCAAAGAAAATCAGATGTGCACCAAAAAAATTATATTCGGTCTTACCCTTTGCCACATACTATATGTAACTGTGTGCTAAAAATAAAACCAAAAGGTGCTTTTGAGATCTCGAGAATTTTTTTGTCAGCTTCTAGTGTTGTTCATTTTCATTAAAGATGGGAGTCGGATTGATTTAGGTTCTTCAAAATGGCCACAAAAATCAAAAGACCCAGAATGGAGTTCAAGCAACAAGGTCACGGATCACAAAATACAGCTCTCTGTCTCTTACAAAAACTGTATCCAGATTCAGAATTTGATATTTGAGTTTTCAGGTCTGGGAACTTTTGATTTGCATTGAGCACTTGTTATATTTATGTAGTCAGTTAGTTTACAAAGAAATATGCATGTCATCGAATCTGTCCTTACGTTACGTGTGTGTGTCAGCCAGCACACTCGATGTCTTTGTATAGGATTTCCTGAGAGAGCAAACACAGCAGAGAACTGCCCTAGGTGAAATGAGATGTCTACCAGAATTTTATTAAAAAACCACTTTTTGTGGTAAAATCATGCCAATGGCCCCCCTTTCACAGCTCAGCTATAATGGGGCAGCTCGAATTAAATGAGGTGCAGATTAAGTGTGTCTTCCATTTATCTCTGGCGATTCTGTAAGTGTGCACCTCCTCCCGCATTTTACAGGAAGATTCAGTAGGCATCAATGATAAGGAAAGTTAAAAGAATGAATTTACTGTATATTTAGTTATGAAGCTGTTAGTTAAAATACTGTGAGCACTTTTTGTCTCCCTAAGAAAAATTACTTTATCAGTTCTCAGAGGGATGCTGCTGATATCATTGCTCTCAAAACAGGACGAGAAGCAGAAGGAAGCAAGGAGAAGGCAGTTTAAGAACAAAACAAAACAAAACAACACTAAAAAAGTCAAGTTTTATCAAACGAAATTGTACAGAAAGCCCCAGTGAACTGTCGGATGGTAGCAAATCCACAGAGACTTTCCAACACACCCTGAAAGGTAGTTTAAAGCCTGTAATATTTTTCCCTTCCAATAATAAATGTTTTTGCTTCACCAATTTAAAACAAAGTATGTAAAGCGTACATATCTGATCTCTGTGTATTCTTTGAAAGTGAGTCTATGCTCAAGATACATAAAACAGTCTATAAAGGAAGACACACCCTTCATTGACGCTGACAACTAAAATTGACTTTCAGAGCTGGGACCCCGAGGAGGAGCTATTCCAGTCATACATCCTGATGAGTCCCTCAGTGACATTACCTGGCGCCCTAATTGTCAGGAAGGGAAGTTAAGATTTTTCAACATGGCATTAAATCCTTTCCCAGTCCTGAGGAGGCAAATGAAAACCTCA